>NC_092160.1:30822218-30829718 GCF_045791955.1 Oncorhynchus clarkii lewisi | reverse complement strand
AGCGGGAGATCAACCATTTTCAGGACCAGGGACATAGTCTGTAGCAACCTAAATGCCAGAACTGGAGAAGAACCTGACAGTCTCAGCACACAGGGGGACAAACACCTACCTGGAGGTTACAGTTTTCCCTCACAAATATGCCCCCTAGACACAACTACGACAAAACAACCATTAAAAACGGGTCACAACTCCTGCAGCTCTGTTGCACACTGGGTCTGTAAATGGTAGTCAACGGTAGGCTTTGAGGCGACTCCTACGGTAGGTACACCTACATCTTATCCCTTGGCAGTAGTACTGTAGATTACTTTATCACTGACCTCAACCCAAGAGACACTCAGAGCATTCACAGTCAGTCCACTAACACCCCTATCAGATCACAGCAAAATCATAATCTACTTGAACAGAGCAATACTCAATAATGAGGCATCAAAGCCAAAGGAACTGCACAATATTAAGAAATGCTATAGATGGAAGGAAAGTAGTGGGGAAACCTACCTAAAAACAATTAGGCGACAACAAATTCAATCCTTTTCAGACAACTTCCTGGACAAAACATTTCACTGTAACAGTGAAGGTTTAACTTGGTAGTAGAAAGCCTAAACAGTATATTTGAACTTTCAGCTTCCCTATCAAATCAAAAAAATTGCAGATAACCTAAGAAAAATAACAACAATGACAAATGGTTTGATGAAGAATGCAAAAACCTAAGAAAGAAATTGAGAAACCTATCCAACCGAAAACATAGAGACCCAGAGTCTAACGCCTTCACTATGGTGAGTCACTAAAACAATACAGAAATACACTACGGAAAACGAAGGAACAGCACGTCAGAAATCAGCTCAATGTAATTGAAGAATCCATAGACTCTAACCACTTCTGGGAAAATTGGAAAACACTAACAACCACACAAAGAGTTATCTATCCAAAACAGAGATGTGTGGGTAAACCACTTCTCCAATCTTTTTGGCTCTATAACAAAAGAACCAACAGCAAAAACATATACATGATCAATTAGAAATCTTATAATCATCTTTTAAAGACTACCAGAACTGTCACGACTTCCGCCGAAGCCGGTCCGTCTCCTTGTTCGGGTGGCATTCGGCGGTCGACTTCACCGGCCTTCTAGACACCGCCGATCCAGTTTTCATTTTCCATTTGTTCTGTCTTGTCTTATCACACCTGGCTTCACTCAACCAATTACTTGATTATTATTTATTTGTGTTTGTGAGTGATTGTATATTGTAATTCGGTCCGTGTTTGTGGGCTATCATTGCTGCCTTGTATATTTGTATTTCTTGAGTAAAGTACTTTAATTACTCATATCTGCTGTCCTGCGCCTGACTCCCTACACCAGCTACACATAGGACCGCTACAAGAACCCACTAGATTCTCCAATTACATTGAATGAACTACAGGACGAAATACAAACCATCCAAACCCAAAAGGACTGTGGTGTTAATGGTATCCTAATTGAAATGATAGAATATAGAGACCACAAATTCCCATTTGCTAAACTTTAACTCTTTAACATCATCCTCAGCTCTGGCATCTTTTCCAATATTTGGAACTAAGGACTGATAACCTCAATCCATAAAAGTGGAGGCAAATTTGACCCCAATAACTACTGTGGGATATGCGTCAACAGAAACCTTGGGAAAATCCTCTGCATTAATATTAACAGCAGATCCCCAGTGAAAACAATGTACTGAGCAAATGTCAAATTGGCTTTTTACCAAATTACTGTATGACAGACCACATATTCACCCTGCACACCCTAATTGACAAACAAATAAACAAACCAAAACAAAGGAAATGTCTTCTCATGCTTTGTTGACTTCCAATAAGTTTTTGACTCAATTTGGCATGAGGGTCTGCTATACAAATTGATGGAAAGTGGTGGGGAAAAAACATTCGACATCATAAAATCCATGGACACAAACAACAAGCATACGGTTAAATTGAGCAAAAAACACACATTCCATTACACCGGGCCGTCGTGTGAGACAAGGATGCAGCTTAAGCCCCACCATTTTCAACCTATACAGTGCCTTGCGAAAGTATTCGGCCCCCTTGAACTTTGCGACCTTTTGCCACATTTCAGGCTTCAAACATAAAGATATAAAACTGTATTTTTTTGTGAAGAATCAACAACAAGTGGGACACAATCATGAAGTGGAACGACATTTATTGGATATTTCAAACCTTTTTAACAAATCAAAAACTGAAAAATTGGGCGTGCAAAATTATTCAGCCGCCTTAAGTTAATACTTTGTAGCGCCACATTTTGCTGCGATTACAGCTGTAAGTCGCTTGGGGTATGTCTCTATCAGTTTTGCACATCGAGAGACTGACATTTTTTCCCATTCCTCCTTGCAAAACAGCTCGAGCTCAGTGAGGTTGGATGGAGAGCATTTGTGAACAGCAGTTTTCAGTTCTTTACACAGATTCTCGATTGGATTCAGGTCTGGACTTTGACTTGGCCATTCTAACACCTGGATATGTTTATTTTTGAACCATTCTATTGTAGATTTTGCTTTATGTTTTGGATCATTGTTTTGTTGGAAGACAAATCTCCGTCCCAGTCTCAGGTCTTTTGCAGACTACATCAGGTTTTCTTCCAGAATGGTCCTGTATTTGGCTCCATCCATCTTCCCATCAATTTTAACCATCTTCCCTGTCCCTGCTGAAGAAAAGCAGGCCCAAACCATGATGCTGCCACCACCATGTTTGACAGTGGGGATGGTGTGTTCAGCTGTGTTGCTTTTACGCCAAACATAACGTTTGGCATTGTTGCCAAAAAGTAAAATTTTGGTTTCATCTGACCAGAGCACCTTCTTCCACATGTTTGGTGTGTCTCCCAGGTGGCTTGTGGCAAACTTTAAACTACACTTTTTATGGATATCTTTAAGAAATGGCTTTCTTCTTGCCACTCTTCCATAAAGGCCAGTTTTGTGCAATATACGACTGATTGTTGTCCTATGGACAGAGTCTCCCACCTCAGCTGTAGATCTCTGCAGTTCATCCAGAGTGATCATGGGCCTCTTGGCTGCATCTCTGATCAGTCTTCTCCTTGTATGAGCTGAAAGTTTAGAGGGACGGCCAGGTCTTGGTAGATTTGCAGTGGTCTGATACTCCTTCCATTTCAATATTATCGCTTGCACAGTGCTCCTTGGGATGTTTAAAGCTTGGGAAATATTTTTGTATCCAAATCCGGCTTTAAACTTCTTCACAACAGTATCTCGGACCTGCCTGGTGTGTTCCTTGTTCTTCATGATGCTCTCTGCGCTTTTAACGGACCTCTGAGACTATCACAGTGCAGGTGCATTTATACGGAGACTTGATTACACACAGGTGGATTGTATTTATCATCATTAGTAATTTAGGTCAACATTGGATCATTCAGAGATCCTCCCTGAACTTCTGGAGAGAGTTTGCTGCACTGAAAGTAAAGGGGCTGAATAATTTTGCACGCCCAATTTTTCAGTTTTTGATTTGTTAAAAAAGTTTGAAATATCCAATAAATGTCGTTCCACTTCATGATTGTGTCCCACTTGTTGTTGATTCTTCACAAAAAAATACAGTTTTATATCTTTATGTTTGAAGCCTGAAATGTGGCAAAAGGTCGCAAAGTTCAAGGGGGCCGAATACTTTCGCAAGGCACTGTAGGTGTAAAACTTTTTTTTTTGCAATAGATAGTTTGCAATAGATAGCACTTGTAAAACCTAAGAATGTAGCAGAAATGTGCAGAAAGTAGTATTGAATACATTTTATTGAAGGGAAACAATAAGTCTTTAACTTTTTTGGCAACATAGCAATATATTCTTATATACAGTTGTGGCCAAAAGTTTGGAGAATGACAAATATTAATTTCCACAAAGTTTGCTGCTTCAGTGTCTTTAGATATTTTTGTCAGATGTTACTATGGAATACTGAAGTATAATTACAAGCATCCTATAAGTGACAAAGGCTTTTATTGACAATTACATGAAGTTGATGTAAAGAGTCAATATTTGCAGGTTGACCCTTCTTTTTCAAGACCTCTGCAATCCGCCCTGGCTAGCTGTCAAATAACTTCTGCGCCACATCCTGACTGATGGCAGCCCATTCTTGCATAATCAATGCTTGGAGCATGTCAGAATTTTTGGGTTTTTGTTTGTCCACCTGCCTCTTGAGGATTGACCACAAGTTCTCAATGGGATTAAGGTCTGGGGAGTTTCCTGGCCATGAACCCTGGCCATGGATGTTTTGTTCCCCGAGCCACTTAGTTATCACTTTTGCCTTATGGCAAGGTGCTCCATCATGCTGGAAAAGGCATTGTTTGTCACCAAACTATTCCTGGATGGTTGGGAGAAGTTGCTCTCGGAGCATGTGTTGGTACCATTCTTTATTTATGGCTGTGTTCTTAGGCAAAATTGTGAGTGAGCCCACTCCCTTGGCTGAGAAGCAACCCCACACATGAATGGCCTCGGGATGCTTTACTGTTGGCATGACACGGGACTGATGGTAGCGCTCACCTTGTCTTCTCCGGACAAGCTTTTTTCCAGATGCCCCAAACAATCGGAAAGGGGATTCCTCAGAGGAAAGGACTGTACCCCAGTCCTTAGAAGTCCAATCCCTGTACCTTTTTCAGAATATCAGTCTGTCCCGGATGTTTCTCCTGGAGAGAGGTGGCTTCTTTGTTGCCCTTCTTGACACCAGACCATCCTCCAAAAGTCTTCGCCTCACTGTGCGTGCAGATGCACTCACACCTGCCTGCTGTCATTCCTGAGCAAGCTGTGTACTGGTGTTGCCCCGATCCCGCAGCTGACGATCCTGGCCCTTGCTGGACTTTCTTGGGCGCCCTGAAGCCTTCTTCACAACAATTGAACTGCTCTCCTTGAAGTTCTTGATGATCCGATAAATGGTTGATTTAGGTGCAATCTTACTGGCAGCAATATCCTTGCCTGTGAAGCCCCTTTTTGTGCAAAGCAATGATGACGGCACGTGTTTCCTTGCAGGTAATCATGGTTGACAGAGGAAGAACAATGATTCCACGCACCACCTTCCTTTTGAAGCTTCCAGTCTGTTATTCGAACTCAATCAGCATGATAAAGTGATCTCCAGCCTTGTCCTCTTCAACACTCACACCTGTGTTACTGAGAGAATCACTGACATGATGTCAGCTGGTCCATTTGTGGCAGGGCTGAAATGCAGGGTAAATGTTTTTGGGGAATTCAGTTCATTTGCATTGCACTTAATTGCAATGTCATCTGATCACTCTTCATAACATTCTGGAGTATATGCAAATTGCCATCTGTCACGCCCTGGCCTTAGTTATCTTTGTTTTCCTTATTATTTTGGTTAGGTCAGGGTGTGACATGGGGGGTTTATGTGTTTTGTCTGGTCTAGGGGTTTTTGTATGTTTATGGGGCTGTATCCTTTCTAGGTAGTTTTGTATGTATATGGTTGCCTAGATTGGTTCTCAATTAGAGGCAGCTGTCTGTCGTTGTCTCTGATTGGGAACCATATTTAGGCAGCCATGTCCTTTGGGTATTTTGTGGGTGATTGTCTTCTGTCTTTGAGTCATTGCACCAGATTGGACTGTTTCGGTTTTCATTTTTGTTGTTTTGTATTTTGTAGTGTTCTCGTGTATGGTCTTGCTTAAACATGTTGAACTCTAACCACGCTGCATTTTGGTCCTCCTCTCCTTCAGTGGAAGAAAGCCGCTACACCAGCATACAAACTGAGGCAGCAGACATTGTGAACATTAATATATGTGTCATTCTCAAAACTTTTGTTTACGACTGCACTGTACAATGAGGAATTAAACTACAAAATACTAGTCTTCTCCCATTTTTTTAACCATTGCCCCCACCCACAAAGTGTATAAACAACAACCATATATAAGAATAAAAGAAGATAAAATAGATACAAAACAAAAACATATATCAATCAACTCTAATTAGCACATTTTTTAAATAGGCAAGTCAGTTAAGAACAAATTCTTATTTTCAATGACGGCCTAGGAACGGTGGGTTAACTGCCTGTTCAGGAGCAGAGCGACAGATTTGTACCTTGTCAGCTCGGGGGTAGGAACTTGCAACCTTTCGGTTACTAGTCCAACGCTCTAACCACTAGGCTACCCTGCCGCCCCACATGTAGGACAGTATGAAAGTGTGTGTGCATGGACTTTGTAGATGTATTTATCACATGTAGGACAGTATGAAAGTGTGTGTGCCTGGACTTTGCAGATGTATTTATCACATGTAGGACAGTATGAAAGTGTGTGTGCATGGACTTTGTAGATGTATTTATCACATGTAGGACAGTATGAAAGTGTGTGTGCCTGGACTTTGGAGATGTATTTCTCACATGAGCAGCACATAGTATTGTTTTACAGTCCTTCTTTAGGGGGCAGAATAGGAATCTCCTCCTCTTGTCTACCCCAGATGCAGCCTCAGGTGGATCAGGACAAGATTCAGCCCCCTGAACAGCTTTCACAAGCAGAAGCTGCTGTGTGGGAGAGGCTCTCCCTTCTTTGAAAGTGTGGGGTTACAAGTGCCTTTCCCAGCTGCTCCAGGAACACCCTCCTCTTGTTCCACTTATCAGGCATCCAGGTAGTGTCGATCTTGTTCCATATCACAAAGGCATTGTATGAGGACACATCAATGATGTTATGGACGATGACCAGGGGCCAGCGGGCAGTTATCCTCCTGCAACTGTAAATTCCAATCACCTTTTCCAGGTTGTCCACACCTCTTTTGTTGTGGTTGTGGTCCAGAATGATGGCTGGCTTCCTGTCCTCACGATCACTGATCTCAGCCGTTTTGTGCAGTGTGTTCCTCTTTGGGAGGTAAGAAACTAGAGTGGTGGTGGGGGTGAAGACAAGCTTTGATGAGAAGGCCTCTCTCCCCCTTGTTGTGAGGAGTGCAGGGGGGAGCTCAGGCTTGTTCTTTCTAATTGTGCCAACCATGGTGACCTTCCTCTTCAGGAGCTGCTGGCTGAGTTCAATCAGTAGCACACATAATCTACATTTCTCATTGTGTGTGTGTGTCTTTTTGGTTTTTGTGGTGTGTAAATTATTTTATAACTGCCTGGTCAAAAATGACCCTAAGACAATCTTTGTTCCCTGGTGGTGTACAGCTTTCATGGAAACATGAACAAAGGCAATGTTTCACTTTTTCTAATTTTGGGGCCACTCTAGGAAAAGTCATTCAATTTCAAGTTGAAAAAATATCATTTAGGGGGTTCTGCTGTTAAACATCAGGGATTTTTTTTTTACCCTTAAGACAACACAAGGGTTAAGCAAGCTGGTCCTGGGGCTCTCTTCACAAACACAAACAGACCCCACAAAGCCCCAGGACAGCAACACAATTAGACCCAACCAAATCATGAGAATACAAAAAAGATAATTACTTTTCACATTGGAAAGAATTAACAAAAATCTAAGCAAACTAGAATGCTATTTGGCCCTACACAGAGAGTGCACAGTGGCAGAATACCTGACCACTGTGACTGACC
>NC_092160.1:30734718-30819718 GCF_045791955.1 Oncorhynchus clarkii lewisi | reverse complement strand
TAGACCACCATCGCTCTCCTCAGCCACACAGACACACACAATCCCTCTCAGTGTCACAGGAAAATAGAGACACACATCCCTCCCCAAAAACGAACTGCCTGAGCCCATGTGACAAGCAGCAGACAGCAGCACTGTTCAACAAGAGAGCAAGAGAGAGAATGAGAGAGAGAGGGAGAGAGAGAGAGAGAGAGGGAGAGCAAAAGAGAGAAACAAAGAGAGAGACAGACAGAGAACAACAGAGAGAGAGACAGACAGAGAACAACAGAGAGAGAGAGAGACAGCAAAAGAGACAGACAGACAGTGAAAGAGACAGACAGACAGTGAAAGAGACAGACAGACAGACAGACATACAGACAGACAGACAGACAGACAGACAGACAGACAGACAGACAGAGCGGTGACTCTACCTCCCTCCATTACACCACCTTCCCCAACATCTATATCTTCTATGTCATGAAGTTACTAGTAGAATGATGCAACAGTCATCTTCTGTGTTGAGGACAACCGAACAGAGAGGTATTTGAAAAACTCTGGCCATTAGTTTTTGTTTGTGTTAGTGAGACCCATCTGTACGTATTCGACATGGAACAGAGAAACAGGCTAGCACATTCACTAGCAGAATATACTGATCCCTTCAATGAGCACACACAGGGTTATGTTTGGTTAGGGTTCATACTGTTGATGATAGAGATAAACCCCAAGGTACACACACACACACACACACTGTACACACACAAACACACACTGTACATTTACACACACAGTGGTAGCAGGCAGACTGGGATTAATTTTCAGTGTCTGTCCACACTTTGACCCTTCTCTAATCCCATGACCTAAATAATCCTGATTATTATTTGAGGTGATGAAATTGAGCTAAATATTCCCAGTGTGTGTGTGTATATGTGTGTGTATATATGTGTGTGTGTTTTTACATGTTCGTATGTGTGTATATGTGTGTGCGTGTGTGTGTTTGTATACAGTTGTAGTCGGAAGTTTACATACACCTTAGCCAAATACATTTAAACTCAGTTTTTCACAATTCCTGACATTTAATCCTAGAAAAATTCCCTGTCTTCAGTTAGGATCACCTCTTCATTTTAAGAATGTGAAATGTCAGAATAATAGTTGAGAGAATGATTTATTTCAGCTTTTATTTCTTTCATCACATTCCCAGTGGGTCAGAAGTTTACATACACTCAAATTTCCCACAACTTTGGAAGTATGCTTTGGGTCATTGTCCATTTGCAAGACCCATTTGCGAACAAGCTTTAACTTCCTGACTGATGTCTTGAAATGTTGCTTCAATATATCCACATAATTTTCCATCCTCACGATGACATCTATTTTGTGAAGTGCACCAGTCCCTCCTGTAGCAAAGCACCCCCACAACATGATGCTGCCACCCCCGTGCTTCACGGTTAGGATGGGGTTCTTCGGCTTGCAAGCCTCCCCCTTTTTCCTCCAAACATAACGATGGTCATTACTGCCAAACAGTTATATTTTTGTTTCATCAGACCAGAAGACACTTCTCCAAAAAGTATGATCTCTGTCCCTATGTGCAGTTGCAAACCGTAGTCTGGCTTTTTTTATGGCGGTTTTTGACCAGTGGCTTCTTCCTTGTTGAGTGGCCTTTCAGGTTATGTCGATATAGGACTCGTTTTACTGTGGATATAGATACTTTTGTACTTGTTTCCTCCAGCATCTTCACAAGGTCCTTTGCTGTTGTTCTAGGATTGATTTGCACTTTTGCACCAAGATACGTTTATCTCTAGGAGACAGAACGCGTCTCATTCCTGAGCGATAGGACGGCTGCGTGGTCCCATGGTGTTTATACTTGCATACTATTGTTTGTACAGATGAACGTGGTACCTTCAGGCATTTGGAAATTGCTCCCAAGGATGAACCAGACTTGTGGAGTTCTACAATTTTCTGAGGTCTTGGCTGATTTCTTTTGATTTTCCCATGATGTCAAGCAAAGAAGCACTGAGTTTGAAGGTAGGCCTTGAAATACATCCACAGGTATACCTCCAATTGACTCAAATTATGTCAATTAGCCTATCAAAACCTTCTAAAGCCATGACATAATTTTCTGGAATTTTCCAAGCTGTTTATAGGCATAGTCAACTTAGTGTATGTAAACTTCTGACCCACTGGAATTGTGATACAATGAATTATAAGTGAAATACTCTGTCTGTAAAAAATTGTTGTCAAAATTACTTGTGTCATACACAAAGTAGATGTCCAAAATTCGTGGAGTGGTTGAAAATGAGTTTTAATGACTCCAACCAAAGTGTATGTAAACTTCCGACTTCAACTGTATGTGTGTGTGTATATGTGGGTGTTTGTTAGATTTGTACAGAGTTCTCCATAAAACTGTTGCTTAGCTCTTTGCCAGAGAGTATTCCTGTTGCTGATGATGGATTACACACACATCCACCAACCCCACCACACACACACACACACACACACACACACACCCACACACACACACACACACACACACACACACACACACACACACACACACACACACACACACACACACACACACACACACACACCCTGTGCTACAACCAGATTAAGGAGGATTTAGAGCTCAAGCACCAAAGATTACAGGCTACCTCAAATCCTCCCAGCAGAGAGCATCATGGACTGTTGGGAGGAGGGGGGCAGGAAAGGGTGGGGTTAGGGTGAGATGAGAGGAGGGATAGGAAGAGATAAGAGAGAGAAGAGAGAGAGAGGAAGAGAGAGAGAGAAGAAGAGAGAGATATGTATGAGGGATGGGGAAAGTTGAATCCCCCATAAAGGAAGGACGCGGTTATTTGAAAATCTAAACTGACGTTGGTATTCGAATACAAGAGTAGGTCTATTCACTGTTGAAAAGGCTTTGTCTCGGCCTCCCGGGTGGCGCAGTGGTACTGCAGCGCCAGCTGTGCCATCAGAGTCCCTGGGTTCACGCCCAGGCTCTGTCGTAACCGTCCGCGACCGGGAGGTCCGTGGGGCGACGCACAATTGGCCTAGCGTCGCCCGGGTTAGGGAGGGCTTGGTCGGTAAGGGTGTATATGTGTAGCAACTTGTCTCATCTCGCACCAGCGACTCCTGTGGCGGGCTGGGCGCAGTGTACGCTAACCAAGGTGGCCAGGTGCACGGTGCTTGTGCTACACACAAGGATATACCAGGACATTTGAAATGCTTAATTTTATTAAAATAACAAACTTTTGAATGTAGTTTTCATGACGTGCACCTCCTAAAAAGACACAGGCTATCATATTGACTACACAGGTTCCATGTGTAGCAACGTGAAGTGGGAGATCTCTAAACAATGCATAATGGAATTAAAATCACAGAATTAAATGGGCTTAATGAGAAGGGGCAAAATAGCCTCAACTAGCCTAGCTGGCTATATTAGCTAGCTTATAACATTGATTTGCTGCAGTAAAGACAGACATAGATACCTATGGTATCTAACTAGCCGCGAGTCAGTGGTTTCTTTTTCTCTGTCTCCTTCCACTGTCACAAACAACTCGCTTACTGAGCAGCCTGCATAACTCAGGAGAGGCGGTCTCACAGGCCCACGCAGCATAAGCAAGTGTCCAAGTTTAAACAATGTTAAAGAAAAAACTAGTTTTTCGACTATCTGAATATCCGGAAACATTTCATGATATTATTGAATAGTCCATCCCTACTCTAAAGTAGGATCAAGAGTTTGAGGAGTGTGTTTGTGTGTATGTGTTTGTGTGTATGCGTGTGTGTGTGTAACAGTGTTTGTGTGTATGTGTGTGTGACATTGTTTGTGTGTATAACTGTGTTTGTGTGTATGTGTGTATAACAGTGTTTGTGTGTATGTGTGTATAACAGTGTTTGTGTGTATGTGTGTGTAACAGTGTATGTGTGTATGTGTGTGTAACAGTGTCTGTGTGTATGTGTGTGTAGGTAACAGTGTTTGTGTGTCTGTGTTTGTGTGTATGTGTGTGTAACAGTGTTTGTGTGTATAACAGTGTTTGTGTGTATGTGTGTGTAACAGTGTTTGTGTGCTTGTGTGTGTAACAGTGTTTGTGTGTATGTGTGTGTAACAGTGTCTGTGTGTATGTGTGTGTAGGTAACAGTGTTTGTGTGTCTGTGTTTGTGTGTATGTGTGTGTAACAGTGTTTGTGTGATGGAGTGTGCAAGAGTGGGGAGTCTGTGAGAGTGTGTGTGTCTGTTCGAGCGTAGGTAAGAGAGCGTGTGTGTGTGTGAGAGAGAGTGTGTGACTGTGAGAGAGTGTGATGTCTGTGAGAGTGGTGAGAATGTGCTCAATTCAATCTGTAATGCTGAAGTTCAGCACTATAGCCCAATTTATATTTAAAGGCAATGTTCTCATGTTCTCGGAGACTACAATCATGGTAAAGGCTGCATATGTCGTCTCAATGGGATTTTACCTTCACATTTCAAGCGTACTATAGCGCTGGACTTATGTGATACGGATTGAATCGAACCCGGTGTTTGTGTGATGAAGAGCGTGTGTGAGGTCCCACAAGGTGACTGAGGGAGCACCATTAGGCCGTCCCACAAGGTGACTGAGGGAGCACCATTAGGCTGTCCCACAAGGTGACTGAGGGAGTACCATTAGGCTGTCCCACAAGGTGACTGAGGGAGTATCATTAGGCCGTCCCACAAGGTGACTGAGGGAGTATCATTAGGCTGTCCCACAAGGTGACTGAGGGAGTACCAGTAGGCTGTCCCACAAGGTGACTGAGGGAGTACCAGTAGGCTGTCCCACAAGGTGACTGAGGGAGTACCAGTAGGCTGTCCCACAAGATGACTGAGGGAGCACCATTAGGCTGTCCCACAAGGTGACTGAGGGAGTACCATTAGGCTGTCCCACAAGGTGACTGAGGGAGTATCATTAGGCCGTCCCACAAGGTGACTGAGGGAGTACCATTAGGCTGTCCCACAAGGTGACTGAGGGAGTACCATTAGGCCGTCCCACAAGGTGACTGAGGGAGCACCATTAGGCTGTCCCACAAGGTGACTGAGGGAGTACCATTAGGCTGTCCCACAAGGTGACTGAGGGAGTACCATTAGGCCGTCCCACAAGGTGACTGAGGGAGTACCAGTAGGCTGTCCCACAAGGTGACTGAGGGAGTATCATTAGGCCGCCCCACAAGGTGACTGAGGGAGAACCATTAGGCTGTCCCACAAGGTGACTGAGGGAGTACCATTAGGCCGTCCCACAAGGTGACTGAGGGAGCACCATTAGGCTGTCCCACAAGGTGACTGAGGGAGTACCAGTAGGCTGTCCCACAAGGTGACTGAGGGAGTATCATTAGGCCGTCCCACAAGGTGACTGAGGGAGTACCATTTGGCTGTCCCACAAGGTGACTGAGGGAGTACCATTAGGCCGTCCCACAAGGTGACTGAGGGAGTATCATTAGGCTGTCCCACAAGGTGACTGAGGGAGTACCAGTAGGCTGTCCCACAAGGTGACTGAGGGAGTACCATTAGGCCGTCCCACAAGGTGACTGAGGGAGTACCATTAGGCTGTCCCACAAGGTGACTGAGGGAGTACCATTAGGCCGTCCCACAAGGTGATGGAGGGAGTACCATTAGGCTGTCCCACAAGGTGACTGAGTGAGCACCATTAGGCCGTCCCACAAGGTGACTGAGGGAGTACCATTAGGCCGTCCCACAAGGTGACTGAGGGAGTAGAACTCCGTGTGTGTCATCCCTCCCGCTCCCAGACATTCAGAGCTTTGTGAGGGTCTTAGAGGCCAAGCTGAATTTCTTCAGCCTCCTGAGGTTGAAGAGGCTCTGTTGCACCTTCTTTACCAAACTGTCTGTGTGGGTGGTACATTTCAGATTGTCAGTGATGTGTATGCTAAGGAACTTGAAGCTTTCCACCTTCTCCACTGCTGTCCCGTCGATGTGGGTAGGGGCGTGCTCCCTCTGCTGTTTCCTGAAGTCCACAATCAGCTCCTTCCCTCTGCCAGGGCCCTCACCTCCTCCCTGTAGGCTGTCTCGTCATTTTTGGTAATCAGGCGTTGTCTGCAAATTTGATGATTGAGTTGGAGGCGTGCCTGGCCACGCAGTCATGGGTGAACAGGGAGTGAAGGAGGGGGCTGAGCACGCACCCTTATGGGGCCCCTGTGTTGAGGATCAGCGAAGTGGAGGTGTTGTTTCCTACCTTCATCCCCTGGGGACGGCCCGTCAGGAAGTCCAGGACCTAGTTGCACAGGGCGAGGTTCAGACCCAGGGCCCCAAGCTTAATGATGAGCTTGGAGGGTACTATGGTGTTGAAGGCTGAGATATAGTCAATGAAAAGCATTCTAACATAGCTATTGCTCTTGTCCAGATGGGATAGGGCAGTGTGCAGTGTGATGGCAATTGCATCATCTGTATCTATTGGGCAGTATGCAAATTGAAGTGGGTCTAGGGTGTCAGGAAAGGTGGAGGTGATATGATCCTTAACTAGCCTCTAAAAGCAGTTCATGATGACAGAAGTGAGTGCTACGGGGCGATAGTCATTTAGTTCAGTTACCTTTGCTTTCTTGGGTACAGGAACAATGGTGGACATCTTGACTGGGACAACAGACTGGGATAGGGAGAAATTTAATATGTCCGTAAACACTCCAGCCAGCTGGTCTGTACATGCACTGAGGACGCAGCTAGGGATGCTGTCTGGGCCGGCAACCTTGCGAGGGTTAACACGCTTAAATGTCCTACTCACGCCGGCCATGGAGAACGAGGCTTCCTGGAACATATCCCGGTCCATGTGATCAAAACAATCATGAAGCATAGATTCCGATTAGTCAGACCAGCATTGAACAGACATTAGCATGGGTGCTTCCTGTTTGAGTTTCTGTCTTCAGGAAGGTAGGAGAAAAATGGAGTTGTGATCTGATTTGCTGCAGGGAAATAGAAGGCATCACAGAAGGGGTTGTAACAGTGGTCAAGTGTTTTTCCAGCGCGAGTACTACATTCAATGTGTGACATTTGATTGTGAGGTATTCTAGCTTGGGTGAACAAAATTACTTGAGATTCTGTACGTTATCACAATCACACCATGAGTAGTTAATCATGAAACATACATCACTGCCTTTCTTCTTCCCGGAGAGTTCTTTATTCCTGTCTGATGTACTGAGAACTCAGTTGGCTGTATGGACAGGGACAGTATATCTGGAGAGAGATGGACTGAGAACCCAGCTGGCTGTATGGACGGGGACAGTATATCCAGAGAGAGCCTTGATTCCATGAAACAGAATATGTTACAGTCCCTGGTGTCTTTCTGGAAGGAGATCTTCGCCCTGAGCTCGTCTACTTTATTGTCCAGAGACAGAACATTAGCGAGTAGTATACTCGGAAGCGGTGGATATTGTGCACAAAAAAACTTTCTGGGCAAATAATAAAAAATAAAAAAAATACTGCAAAGTGAATTAGGAGCTAGAAGAGAGCTGCCATCTTCCATAGAGCCTTCACTCCGCTTTACTCTGTTTTCTCCACTTTACTCCGCTTTACTCTGTTTTCTCCATTTTACTCCGCTTTACTCTGTTTTCTCCACTTTAATCTGTTCCATTTTACTCCGCTTTACTCTGTTTTCTCCGCTTTACTCTGTTTTCTCCATTTTACTCCGCTTTACTCTGTTTTCTCCACTTTAATCTGTTCCATTTTACTCCGCTTTACTCTGTTTTCTCCACCTTAATCTGTTCCATTTTACTCCGCTTTACTCTGTTTTCTCCACTTTAATCTGTTCCATTTTACTCCGCTTTACTCTGTTTTCTCCACTCTAATCTGTTCCATTTTACTCCGCTTTACTCTGTTTTCTCCGCTTTAATCTGTTCCATTTTACTCCGCTTTACTCTGTTTTCTCCACTTTAATCTGTTCCATTTTACTCCGCTTTACTCTGTTTTCTCCGCTTTAATCTGTTCCATTTTACTCCGCTTTACTCTGTTTTCTCCACTTTAATCTGTTCCATTTTACTCCGCTTTACTCTGTTTTCTCCACTTTAATCTGTTCCATTTTACTCTGCTTTACTCTGTTTTCTCCACTTTAATCTGTTCCATTTTACTCCGCTTTACTCTGTTTTCTCCGCTTTAATCTGTTCCATTTTACTCCGCTTTACTCTGTTTTCTCCACTTTAATCTGTTCCATTTTACTCCGCTTTACTCTGTTTTCTCCACTTTGTCCCTCCAGCTACCTGCCCCTGTCCTAGTCAATCAACTGCCTAGGTACAGTCTGGACCAACGCAGCCTCCCTCCACTGGACCGTGCTCTCTAGATCAGAACTCCATCCTATTGGCTGTTGTGGTCTGCACACAGCTTGTGTCTCAGCAGCCCTCTTCTCAGGTGAGTTCTGTGGCTCTGGCCTCGCAGTCAGCTTCGAGACACGGCAGAAGCCAGATAATTCCGGCTATTGTGATTGGAAGTTCGATGGTGAGGCATATACAGTGCCTTGCGAAAGTATTCGGCCCCCTTGAACTTTGCGACCTTTTGCCACATTTCAGGCTTCAAACATAAAGATATAAAACTGCATTTATTTGTGGAGAATCAACAACAAGTGGGACACAATCATGAAGTGGAACGACATTTATTGGATATTTCAAACTTTTTTAACAAATCAAAAACTGAAAAATTGGGCGTGCAAAATTATTCAGCCCCTTTACTTTCAGTGCAGCAAACTCTCTCCAGAAGTTCAGTGAGGATCTCTGAATGATCCAATGTTGACCTAAATGACTAATGATGATAAATACAATCCACCTGTGTGTAATCAAGTCTCCGTATAAATGCACCTGCACTGTGATAGTCTCAGAGGTCCGTTAAAAGCGCAGAGAGCATCATGAAGAACAAGGAACACACCGGGCAGGTCCGAGATACTTTTGTGAAGAAGTTTAAAGCCGGATTTGGATACAAAAAGATTTCCCAAGCTTTAAACATCCCAAGGAGCACTGTGCAAGCGATAATATTGAAATGGAAGGAGTATCAGACCACTGCAAATCTACCAAGACCTGGCCATCCCTCTAAACGTTCAGCTCATACAAGGAGAAGACTGATCAGAGATGCAGCCAAGAGGCCCATGATCACTCTGGATGAACTGCAGAGATCTACAGCTGAGGTGGGAGACTCTGTCCATAGGACAACAATCAGTCGTATATTGCACAAATCTGGCCTTTATGGAAGAGTGGCAAGAAGAAAGCCATTTCTTAAAGATATCCATAAAAAGTGTAGTTTAAAGTTTGCCACAAGCCACCTGGGAGACACACCAAACATGTGGAAGAAGGTGCTCTGGTCAGATGAAACCAAAATGGAACTTTTTGGCAACAATGCAAAACGTTATGTTTGGCGTAAAAGCAACACAGCTCATCACCCTGAACACACCATCCCCACTGTCAAACATGGTGGTGGCAGCATCATGGTTTGGGCCTGCTTTTCTTCAGCAGGGACAGGGAAGATGGTTAAAATTGATGGGAAGATGGATGGAGCCAAATACAGGACCATTCTGGAAGAAAACCTGATGGAGTCTGCAAAAGACCTGAGACTGGGACGGAGATTTGTCTTCCAACAAGACAATGATCCAAAACATAAAGCAAAATCTACAATGGAATGGTTCAAAAATAAACATATCCAGGTGTTAGAATGGCCAAGTCAAAGTCCAGACCTGAATCCAATCGAGAATCTGTGGAAAGAACTGAAAACTGCTGTTCACAAATGCTCTCCATCCAACCTCACTGAGCTCGAGCTGTTTTGCAAGGAGGAATGGGAAAAAATTTCAGTCTCTCGATGTGCAAAACTGATAGAGACATACCCCAAGCGACTTACAGCTGTAATCACAGCAAAAGGTGGCGCTACAAAGTATTAACTTAAGGGGGGCTGAATAATTTTGCACGCCCAATTTTTCAGTTTTTGATTTGTTAAAAAAGTTTGAAATATCCAATAAATGTCGTTCCACTTCATGATTGTGTCCCACTTGTTGTTGATTCTTCACAAAAAAATACAGTTTTATATCTTTATGTTTGAAGCCTGAAATGTGGCAAAAGGTCGCAAAGTTCAAGACGGCCGAATACTTTCGCAAGGCACTGTACAGTTGAAGTCGAAAGTTTACATAAACCTTAGCCAAATACATTTAAACTCAGTTTTCACAATTCCTGACATTGATTCCTAGTAAATATTCACTTTGTTAGGTCAGTTAGGATCACCACTTTATTTTAAGAATGTGAAATGTCAGAATAATAGTTGAGAGAATTATTTATTTCAGCTTTTATTTCTTTCATCACATTCCCAGTGGGTCAGAAGTTTACATACACTCAATTAGTATTTGGTAGCATTGCCTTTAAATGGTTTAACTTGGGTCAAATGTTTCTGGTAGCCTTCCACAAGCTTCCCACAGTAAGTTGGGTGAATTTTGGCCCATTCCTTCTGACAGAGCTGGTGTAAGGTTTCTAGGCCTCCTTTCTAGCACACGCTTTTTCAGTTCTGCTCACAAAATTTCTATAGGATTGAGGTCAGGGTTTTGTGATGGCCACTCCAATACCATGACTTTGTTGTCTTAAGCCATTTTGCCACAACTTTGGAAGTATGCTTGGGGTCATTGTCCATTTGGAAGACCCTTTTGCGAACAACCTGACTGATGTCTTGAGATTTATCCACATAATTTTCCTTTCTTATGATGCCATACATTTTGTGAAGTGCACCAGTCCCTCCTGCAGAAAATCACCCCCACAACATGATGCTGCCACCCCCGTGCTTCACGATTGGGATGGTGATCTTTAATAGAAGGCCTCTTACTTTTTTCAGTCTTTACTAACGACATGCCACTGGCTTTGAGTGACGTGTGTAGTGACTCAACACTATACACATCAGCTACCACAGCAACTAGAATTACTCCAACACTTAACAAAGAGCTGCATATAGTTTCAGAATGGGTTGCAAAGAATAAGTTAGTCCTAAATATTTCAAAAACTTAAAGCATTGTATTGGGACAAAACATTCACTAAACCCTAAACCTCAACTAAATCTTGCAATGAATAATGTGGTATTTGAGCAAGTTGAGATGACTAAACTGCTTGGAGTAACACTGGATTGCAAACTGTCATGGCCAAAATATATTGATGAAGTAGTAGCTAAGATGGGGAGAAGTCTATCCATAATAAAGTGATGCTCTGCCTTCTTAACAACACTATCAACAAGGCAGGTCCTACAGGCCCTAGTTTTGTTACACCTAGACTACTGTTCAGTCATGTGCTCAGGTGCTACAAAGAGGATAATTGCAATTGGCTCAGAAAAGGGCAGCACGGCTGGCCCTTGGATGTACACAGAGAGCTAACATAAATAATATTCATGTCAATCTCTCCTGGGTCAAAGTGGAGGAGAGATTGACTTCATCACTACTTATATTTGTGAGAGGTTGACATGTTGAATGCCCCGAGCTGTCTGTTTGAACTACTGGCACACAGCTCGGACACCCATGCATACGCCACAAGACATTCCATCAGAGGTCTCTTCACAGTCCCCAAGTCCAGAACAGACTATGGGAGGTGCACAGTACTACATAGAGCTATGACTAGATGGAACTCTATTCCACATCAAGTAACTCATGCAAGTAGTAAAATTAGATTTAAAAAACAGATAAAAATACACCTTATAGAGCAGCAGGAACAGTGAAGAAACACTAACATAGGCACAGACACAGACACATGCATACAAACACACAATAACATACGCACTATACACACACGTACACATGGATTTTGTGTTGTGGATATGTGGTAGTGGAGCAGGGGCCTGAGGGCACACACTTAATATGTTGTGAAATCTGTTGTGAATGTATTGTAACTTCCTTCATTTTTCTGGACCCCAGGAAGAGTAGCTGCTGCCTTGGCAACAGCTAATGGGGATCCATAATAAATACAATTACTATAATCTCTCCTCTCTCATATAGCTTTATACAGGGACAGATGCTAACAAAGGGTAGAGCAGACACACCATGGAGAAAGATACATACACAGAGGAATTCAAACACAGACACTTATACACACACACACGCACGCACGCACACACACACACACACGCGCGTGCACACACACACACAGTCAAGATGCAGAATAACGTGGGGACCTCGGGGAGTGTAGTTAGTCATCTGTCTCAAACAGGAACAGACTGGCGGGTATTCTCTCCTCTGACAGACACACTTTCTCTCTCTCTCTCTCTCTCTCTCTCTCTCTCTCTCTCTCTCTCTCTCTCTCTCTCTCTCTCTCTCTCTCTCTCTCTCTCTCTCTCTCTCTCTCTCTCTCTCTCTCTCTCTCTCTCTCTCTCTCTCTCTCTCTCTCTCTCTCTCTCTCTCTCTCTCTCCCTCTCTCTCCCTCTCCCTCCCTCCCTCCCTCCCTCCCTCCCTCCCTCCCTCACGAAGGTTGATCTTTCATCACATCATCCTCTGACCTTTTCTTTGTGCTCCCAACATGCAGACAGACTCGCTACTGTAGGTCACTGACCTCTGGATAATAATAATACACATTAGATGCTGTGATGCTGTAATGTAGGGAAAAAAACACAAGAGAAATGGGGACACAGAAAAGCATTTCACCTTTTAGGGCTAAAGTTTAACAGATAGGCCTGTATTGGTCAAAGAGACATGAACACACACACGCGCGAGCGCGCGCATGCGCGCATGCACACACACACACACACACACACACACACACACACACACACACACACACACACACACACTTTTTCATATGTGTATGTGTCTCGGAGTGTGTGTGCCGCTTTGGTTTCTTTCTCCAGCGTGTGTTACCTTCTCTGTGGATTGTACCAGTCGTCTCCACTGACCGTTTCAGCAGGGCCTCTCTGATAACAGATGAGGATGTACACACACACACACACACACACACACACACACACACACATACACACACACACACACACACACACACACACACACACACACACACACACACACACACACACACACACACACAGCTGAAGATATCTTCCTGTTGACAAACAAACAATAACTCTCACTGAGGGCTAGCTTCCTGTTGACAAACAAACAATAACTCTCACAGAGGGCTAGCTTTCTGTTGACAAACAAACAATAACTCTCACTGAGGGCTAGCTTTCTGTTGATAAACAAACAATAACTCTCACTGAGGGCTAGCTTCCTGTTGACAAACAAACAATAACTCTCACAGAGGGCTAGCTTCCTGTTGACAAACAAACAATAACTCTCACTGAAGGCTAGCTTCCTGTTGACAAACAAACCTTTCTGTTGACAAACAAACTAACCCATTCTCTGTGTTTGTACCTTCTATGGATCTAAAGGGATTCACTGTTCCAGTGGAAATAATGAGTCTCTGTTCTGTTGTCTTCATAATGATGGTAATCATTAGTATTATCTGCCTAATTCTAAAATGTGGGTTTGTTACGAGATACTGTCTCTTTATTAATTTGTAAAGGGACATTTCAGAGAGAGAGAGAAAGAATGATAGTGATAAAGAGAGAAAGCGAGAGAGATAGAGCAGGGGAGAGAGGGTGAGAAAGTTAGAGAGAGAGAGAGAGAGAGAGAGAGAGAGAGAGAGAGAGAGAGAGAGAGAGAGAGAGAGAGGGGGGGGGGGGAGGGCGAGAGAGAGGGCGGAGGAGAGAGAGGGAGAGCGAGAGAGACAGAGCATGGGAGAGAGGGGGGGGGGGCAAAAGAGAGAGAGCAGGGAGAGAGAGAGAGAGCGGGGAGAGAGAGAGAGAGCGGGGCAGAGAGAGAGCGAGGGAGAGAGAGAGAGAGAGAGAGAGAGAGAGAGAGAGAGCGGTGTACCGCTTTCAGCCCATCTGCCCCATCTGTCTCTTTCTCTGTCTGTGTGTGTGGAGCCAGCACGCACTTCGCAGCCCTAAAGTAGCCACTCCAGCCTGCTAACATGGAGGAAAATGAACAGACTGGCAGGTCGTCTTTCCTCTGACACATGAACAGAGCTGACTACAGCTACCTGGGGACCCCAGTCACGACACACACACACACACACATAGGTAGAAACCAAACACAGGCATGCATGCACGCTCACACGTGATAGAACTACCAGCTCAGGACCAGCTGTAACAGGAGAGGAAGAAGGGAAAACATCTCTCCTCGTTCTCCTTTTTCTGTCATTCTACAAAAAATCAGCCGCTCATCACAGCCGACCTCAGAGGGCATGGTACTGACTACATCCTTACACACAGCCTGATTACATCCTCTGCTCTCTCCCTTGAGTCAGTTACACAGGAAGCAGCACTGATCTAACCCCTGAACTGTGAGGGAGAGAGATAGTGGGAGAGAGAAAGAGAGAGATCCATAGAGAGGGACAGAGAGAGATAGAGAGAGGGAGGGGGGGAGAGATAGAGAGGGGGAAAGAGATAGATCCATATAGAGGGGGAAAGAGAGAGAGAGCGGGTAGAGATTGAAAAAGGAGGGAGAGAGAGAGATAAAGATCCCTTGTTTACACCTTGCACTAACATTAGGTCTGGGAATTGCCAGGGAACTCACAATATGATATTATGATACTTAGGTGAACAATATGAACAATGTAGGAAAAATAGTTTTCTTGTAAGTACAGCTAACTAGCACAAAAATAATATTGTGATATTGTCAAAACAATACAATACAATATATCGTCAAAAATAATATCCTGATATGTAACTATCGATGTTTCCCCCTCACTATCTAACATGGTTTAATGATCTGATCAACATATCAGACAATATGTGACCCACCAACTGGATTCAGTCCTACGTAGCAAAATTTGAAATTGTGTTTTTTTCTCTCTAGCCCGGCAACTGCGGGGAGCTTGCACAGAGCGCACCGGGCTGTGGATGCGCACTGAAGGCATGGTGCGCAGAACCGGATAACACGGTGCTTGACCGGTCACTCGCTCCCCACAGTAAGCACGGGGAGTTGGCTCAGGTCTGAACCCTGACTCCGCCCATCTTCCCATGTGCCCCTCTCGTGCTTGCTTCGTTGAGCTAACTCCTCGTATCGTCGCCGTTCTGCTTTCGCTGCCTCCATCTCCTCCTTCCGACGGCGATACTCCCCGGCCCTTGTCCAGGGTCCTGCTCCCTCCAGGATTTCCTCCCAGGTCCAGTCCTCCTGACCACGCTGCTTGGTCCGTTGGTGGTGGGATCTTCTGTAACGTTCGTCGTTAAGGGTAGACCAAGGCGCAGCGTGATTTGGGTTCATCATATTTATAAAAAATGTGAACCAGTAAAAAAAACAATAAACAATACAACGAACCAAAAGCTCTGTCGTGCAAAATACATGCAACCAAACAAAGACAAGATCCCACAACAGAAGGTGGGAAAAAGGGTATGATCCCCAATCAGAGACAACGATAGACAGCCGCCTCTGATTGGGAACCATACTAGGCCAACAAAGAAAAAGAAAACATAGATATACAAAAACTAGAATACCCACCCTAATCACACCCTGACCTAACCAAAATATAGATAATAAACAACTTACATCTGGCAAATGTTTAACAACCATACCTGGTGCAAAAAGACTCCTTTATTATTAAGACACTATTCACAGTAGTCTTAATTCACATTCTTTTCAAACTGTAACTGTAATATATAAGGTCAGGCTGTGACATTGCACTTATAGGTGACTACCGTGTGTGCATTG
Organism: Oncorhynchus clarkii lewisi; assembly: GCF_045791955.1. NCBI lineage: Eukaryota > Metazoa > Chordata > Actinopteri > Salmoniformes > Salmonidae > Oncorhynchus > Oncorhynchus clarkii. Next base: position 30,804,102 of record NC_092160.1, on the reverse strand, counting down.
CTGCACTTATAATGTGAAGAAATAGCCTAATAGTTTATCAACATTTTAAGCTAAACCTTCTGATCTGTTGCGTAAAAACGTTTTTTTGATGCTAGTGGTTGTATTAATTTATCGCATCCCACAACTGTCTCAGACTATGTTTGGAAGAATTTTTTCTCGCACAGAATACGGGATAGTACATTGACATAGGCTAGTGCTTTTGCTGTTCGTTAGGCCTACTCATCTTGTTGGCTGACGAAAAGTATCAATATCTTCAATATGCACCTCTGAATTGGATAAGGACGTGCGCAGTTGCATCCCCGATGTGTCTCTCTTCACTTGTAGCCTGTGAGAAAGACCCGAGGCGGAGAGCCATGTGAGTGAGAGGGCTTCAGATTTAGCAGCACACTCAGGTAGACGGGCACAACGCAACACTCCGGGCCACAAAAGGCATGGATTCTTTAGCGTGCATAACGGCCACAAAGTGGATGCCACTGTGAAATTTGAGGCATTATCAAGTGCTTGTCAAAGTGTGAATGAGAGACTTTTGGTATGTGTACAGCCAGCGCAAAAAAAAAAACTAAGCAGCGCACTGCCTTTCAAGCTACTTTTTCAAATCATCATTAGAGTCGCATCATGCAGCCTTACAATGTATTAAACATCTAAACATACAGCCTAACATTTGTAGAACAACTAAGGTTACATGAATAACTCTAAATGAAGCATATAGGAGGACCTATTTCTTTGTTAACCGCTCAACACAGAACAGCCACAGGTGCGCACTCCCTCAAATCTATTGGAGAACATATTTATATTTTATTCAGCTTTGTTCAATTGGAAAAAGGGAAAAAAGGACATCCTACTACATCTTCCCCACTCCGATGAACAAGAATTCAACATGCATAAGCACTGAAGCATAACGAAAATGCTATTTCACATCCTGAAAAAGTATTATTCTCTTTAAATCTACTGGATCGGTGTACCTATACCGGGACGGTTGCTGCTAATGTGCGCTAACATGACTAGAATGACGTTGTAAGTAACAGCCAACTTTCCAGGACATAGACATGTCTTATATGGGCATAAAGCTTAAATTCTTGTTAATCTAACTGCAATGTCCAATTTACAGTAGCTATTACAGTGAAAAAATACCATGCTATTGTTTGAGGAGAGTGCACAACAACAAAAAACTTTTATCACGGAAACTGGTTTGATACATTCACCTCTGAAGGTAAATAATGTACTTACATTCAGTAATCTTGCTCTGATTTGTCATCCTGATGGTCCCAGAGATAAAATGTAGCATTGTTTTGTTTGATAAAATCCGTTTTTATACAGTTTGAACCCCTGCTGTGTCTGTTCTCCAACAGTGTTTCCTTTCAAATGGTATCAAGAATATGCATATCCATGCTTCAGGTCCTGAGCTACGGTCAGTTAGATTTAGGTATGTCATTTTAGGCGAAAATCTTTAAAAAAAGGGTCCGATCCTTAAGATCCTGAAACAGTATGAAAGCATTAAATGACACAGTTTGAACTCCTATGTGTTAACTTTGGTACAGTCTTTTTCTGTTGGGTATGGTCCCCCGAACAGTATGTATTCTATTCTCGTAACATGGTCTTTCAGCCACTCTGGTGGCTTCACATCCTTTTTTGGGCGAGCTTGTGGCTCTGGTGGCTCCTTCCCCCTCTTTCTGTGTGATGTCTGTAGCCTTCTCAGTCTGTGTGGCTGATAGATCTGGGAGAGTTCTGAGGTGGGTTTTGTTTCTCCTCCTCAGTCTGTGTGGCTGGTAGATCTGGGAGAGCTCTGAGGTGTGTTTTGTTTCTACTCCTCAGCCTGTGTGGCTGGTAGATCTGGGAGAGCTCTGAGGTGGGTTTTGTTTCTACTCCTCAGCCTGTGTGGCTGGTAGATCTGGGAGAGCTCTGAGGTGTGTTTTGTTTCTACTCCTCAGCCTGTGTGGCTGGTAGATCTGGGAGAGCTCTGAGGTGTGTTTTGTTCCTCCTCCTCTGAGGCTGCGTCCACTACATAGGAACGTGGGGCATCCGGTTTCCTCAGAAATGTTGCTGGTGTCTTTGAGTTTGTAATCCACACACGTTAACCTTCTGTCAGCTCTGGCCTCTCAGTAGCACGGTGTCTCCGATTAAAGTCTCCAGTTAGTGTTTGTTTCAGCTGTTTGTCCCTCTCGGTGAAGGCCTTCCTGTTAGGCCATTGGGGTTTAAGCTGAGCCGGCAAGACAGGCAATGGGGAGCGCAGCCTCCTGCCCATTAGGAGCTTGGCAGGCAACGTCCCATGATGCAGTGGTGTGACTCTGTTAGCTAACAAAGCCAAGTACGGATCATGGCAGTCCCTTGACTGTTTTCACAGCTCTCTCAGCCTCGCCGTTGCTCTGTGCATGGTAAGAGCTACTGATCACATGTGTGAAGTCATATTCTGCAGCAAAAACAGACCACTTGCCTAGGAAAAAATGGACTTTAATCCATTTATAACACCAGCTGATGTGGTTATGGGTGTCTTTGCTGTTTCAATGTATCTTGAATAGTAAGCAGATAAGTTACATTTTTCCAATAGAACATAACTACCTTTTGCTGTTTTGGTTCAGGAAGACAAGGTTGACATTTTGCACACACCTCACACTGGACCACCAGCTTGGCAATCTGAGTACTCAGACCAAGCCACCACACAGACTGTTGAGCCCTCAGTCTGCATTTGGTTATCCCCATGTGTCCCTCATGCACTCTGTCTAGCATTTCTGGTTGTAGAGTCTCTGGGATAACTCTCCGTTGTCCTTCCATGAGAAGGTCTCCATTACAGTGGAAGTCACTTTGGTGCACCCAATAGGGCTTCAGCACCCCATGCTATCTGTCGACAGATGGGGCCTCACTGTTGATCCTCTGCAATCTGCTGCAGTTTAGTCTGAGATGCAGGTAGACTGTCCCTTACTGCATTAATGGACAACTGTACCTCCCCCTCTAGACATGGCTCCTCCTCTGTTAATGGATGTTTAATTGGGAACCTGGAGAGTGCATCTACTGTGACCAGTGCCTTCCCTGGCACATATACCATCTTGTAGCTGAACCTCAGCAATCTGAGGCGGAAGCGCAGAACTCTGGGAGGCAAGTGGTCCAGTGCAACTGTGGTTTGTGGTGAGCCTCTGCTTTAAACTTAAGGCTAATAAGGTATTGGCTGAGCCTGTCACATGCCCCGCCCATGTGACAGCCAACACCTCCTCTTCCACTTGTGCATAACTTTGCTCTGTGTCGGAAAAGCTTTGTGAGATGTATGCTATTGGACGCCACTCCATGTTGTCCTGCATCTGTGTGAGGACCTCTGACACCCCTAGCCCAATGGATGATGCATCTGTGTGAGGACCTCTGACACCGTAAGCCCAATGGATGATGCATCTGTGTGAGGACCTCTGACACCCCTAGCCCAATGGATGATGCATCTGTGTGAGGACCTCTGACACCCCTAGCCCAATGGATGATGAATCTGTGTGAGGACCTCTGACACCCCAAGCCCAAAGGATGATGCATCTGTGTGAGGACCTCTGACACCGTAAGCCCAATGGATGATGCATCTGTGTGAGGACCTCTGACACCCCTAGCCCAATGGATGATGCATCTGTGTGAGGACCTCTGACACCCCTAGCCCAAAGGATGATGCATCTGTGTGAGGACCTCTGACACCCCAAGCCCAAAGGATGATGCATCTGCTGATACCTTTGTTTTAGCGTGGGGCGGTACTGGACCAGCACTCTCTGTGAGACCAGGTCTCCTTTGAATTCTAGAACGTCTTTTTGAAAACTCTCAATAAGTTGCCCCAGCAACAGTCTGGCCAGAGAGTCCATGACGAAGACAGGCTGGATGGCACTTTTGTCTTTACTCTCCAGTTTACTCACCATCTGCCCTACCACTGGTAAAATCTTATTACTGGGCCAGTACATTGTTTTGTTTGTAGAGAGCAAAGGACAATCTCTACTGTATCTACACAGCCCAGTGGGGATTGCTGTCACTGCTGTCCCTGTGTCTAGTTCAAATGACTCAACCTCCCACTGAGTTTAATGTCTGAATTCCAGCCAGCGTTGTTTTCCCTGACTTCTCCCTGACTTCTCCCTGACTTCTCCCAAAATGCTGTCCTGCAGTAGCTTCTGTTCCTCCTCAAGCATTTTCTTTGATTGACAGACAACCGAAAGTGTCCTCCCCTGTGACATTTCCTGCATTCCGCATCCTTTGCTGGGAAATCTTTCCAGCTGTGGAAAGTGGATTTCCCACATCTTCGTCAAACGCTTGATCTGGCTACTGGCCCTGTCTGCGATTGTTTTCTCCACGTCTGTCTCTGTTCTGCGTTCCCACACATTTTGTTTTAGCACATACTTCCTCACTGTCTCAGTCTGCATAGAGCTGCCGCTGCACAGCATTGTCGTAATATCAGTATTTATATAGTTAGATATTTTTTGACAAGGTTTATTTATGTGTTGGTCAGCCAACCACAGTCATCTCCCTCACAGCAACATGATGCATGCTTGTTTATCTTTACTTCGTTCATCTGAGATTTAATCAACAAACTGTCTGCTAAACCCCACAGAAATGTTCACACCAGTGGTCACAGTTTCACCAAACACTCACCATCTGAACTCAACTACCATGCTGTGGTTCTCTCTGTACCATGCTGTGGTTCTCTCTGTACCATGCTGTAGTTCTCTCTGTACCATGCTGTGGTTCTCTCTGTACCATGCTGTGGTTCTCTCTGTACCATGCTGTGGTTCTCTCTGTACCATGCTGTAGTTCTCTCTGTACCATGCTGTAGTTCTCTCTGTACCATGCTGTGGTTCTCTCTGTACCATGCTGTAGTTCTCTCTGTACCATGCTGTAGTTCTCTCTGTACCATGCTGTAGTTCTCTCTGTACCATGCTGTGGTTCTCTCTGTACCATGCTGTAGTTCTCTCTGTACCATGCTGTGGTTCTCTCTGTACCATGCTGTAGTTCTCTCTGTACCATGCTGTGGTTCTCTCTGTACCATGCTGTGGTTCTCTCTGTACCATGCTGTGGTTCTCTTTGTACCATGCTGTAGTTCTCTCTGTACCATGCTGTAGTTCTCTCTGTACCATGCTGTAGTTCTCTCTGTACCATGCTGTAGTTCTCTCTGTACCATGCTGTAGTTCTCTCTGTACCATGCTGTAGTTCTCTCTGTACCATGCTGTGGTTCTCTCTGTACTATGCTGTGGTTCTCTTTGTACCGTACCATGCTGTGGTTCTCTCTGTACCATGCTGTAGTTCTCTCTGTACCATGCTGTGGTTCTCTCTGTACTATGCTGTGGTTCTCTTTGTACCATGCTGTGGTTCTCTCTGTACCATGCTGTAGTTCTCTCTGTACCATGCTGTGGTTCTCTCTGTACCATGCTGTGGTTCTCTCTGTACCATGCTGTGGTTCTCTCTGTACCATGCTGTGGTTCTCTCTGTACCATGCTGTAGTTCTCTCTGTACCATGCTGTGGTTCTCTCTGTACCATGCTGTAGTTCTCTCTGTACTATGCTGTGGTTCTCTCTGTACCATGCTGTGGTTCTCTCTGTACCATGCTGTGGTTCTCTCTGTACCATGCTGTGGTTCTCTCTGTACCATGCTGTGGTTCTCTTTGTACCATGCTGTAGTTCTCTCTGTACCATGCTGTAGTTCTCTCTGTACCATGCTGTAGTTCTCTCTGTACCATGCTGTAGTTCTCTCTGTACCATGCTGTAGTTCTCTCTGTACCATGCTGTAGTTCTCTCTGTACCATGCTGTGGTTCTCTCTGTACTATGCTGTGGTTCTCTTTGTACCGTACCATGCTGTGGTTCTCTCTGTACCATGCTGTAGTTCTCTCTGTACCATGCTGTGGTTCTCTCTGTACTATGCTGTGGTTCTCTCTGTACTATGCTGTGGTTCTCTCTGTACCATGCTGTAGTTCTCTCTGTACCATGCTGTGGTTCTCTCTGTACCATGCTGTGGTTCTCTCTGTACCATGCTGTGGTTCTCTCTGTACTATGCTGTGGTTCTCTCTGTACCATGCTGTAGTTCTCTCTGTACCATGCTGTAGTTCTCTCTGTACCATGCTGTGGTTCTCTCTGTACCATGCTGTGGTTCTCTCTGTACTATGCTGTGGTTCTCTTTGTACCATGCTGTGGTTCTCTCTGTACCATGCTGTGGTTCTCTTTGTACCATGCTGTAGTTCTCTCTGTACCATGCTGTGGTTCTCTCTGTACCATGCTGTGGTTCTCTCTGTACTATGCTGTGGTTCTCTTTGTACCATGCTGTGGTTCTCTCTGTACCATGCTGTGGTTCTCTCTGTACCATGCTGTAGTTCTCTCTGTACCATGCTGTGGTTCTCTCTGTACCATGCTGTAGTTCTCTCTGTACCATGCTGTGGTTCTCTTTGTACCATGCTGTGGTTCTCTCTGTACCATGCTGTAGTTCTCTCTGTACCATGCTGTGGTTCTCTCTGTACCATGCTGTGGTTCTCTCTGTACCATGCTGTGGTTCTCTTTGTACCATGCTGTAGTTCTCTCTGTACCATGCTGTAGTTCTCTCTGTACCATGCTGTGGTTCTCTTTGTACCATGCTGTAGTTCTCTCTGTACCATGCTGTAGTTCTCTCTGTACCATGCTGTGGTTCTCTTTGTACCATGCTGTAGTTCTCTCTGTACCATGCTGTAGTTCTCTCTGTACCATGCTGTGGTTCTCTCTGTACCATGCTGTGGTTCTCTCTGTACCATGCTGTGGTTCTCTCTGTACCATGCTGTGGTTCTCTCTGTACCATGCTGTGGTTCTCTCTGTACCATGCTGTGGTTCTCTCTGTACTATGCTGTGGTTCTCTCTGTACCATGCTGTAGTTCTCTCTGTACCATGCTGTGGTTCTCTCTGTACCATGCTGTAGTTCTCTCTGTACCATGCTGTGGTTCTCTCTGTACCATGCTGTGGTTCTCTCTGTACTATGCTGTGGTTCTCTCTGTACCATGCTGTGGTTCTCTCTGTACCATGCTGTGGTTCTCTCTGTACCATGCTGTGGTTCTCTCTGTACCATACTGTGGTTCTCTCTGTACCATGCTGTGGTTCTCTCTGTACCATGCTGTGGTTCTCTTTGTACCATGCTGTGGTTCTCTCTGTACCATGCTGTGGTTCTCTCTGTACTATGCTGTGGTTCTCTTTGTACCATGCTGTGGTTCTCTCTGTACCATGCTGTGGTTCTCTCTGTACTATGCTGTGGTTCTCTCTGTACCATGCTGTGGTTCTCTCTGTACCATGCTGTGGTTCTCTCTGTACCATGCTGTGGTTCTCTCTGTACCATACTGTGGTTCTCTCTGTACCATGCTGTGGTTCTCTCTGTACCATGCTGTGGTTCTCTCATTGCCAAAGCAAATGAAGTAGATACTAAACAAAAGCGAAATAATCAATACAAATTAACAAATTTGCAAATAGTACAAATGCAAAAGGGAAAATAAATCAACATAAATATAGGTTGCTCTTTTCTTGTGGTGACAGGTCACAAATCTTGCTGCTGTGATGCACACTATGGTATTTCACCCAGTAGATATGGGAGTTTAGAAAAATCAGATTTGTTTTCAAATTCTTTGTGGATCTGTGTAATATGAGGGAAATATGTGTCTCAGATATGGTCATACATTTGACAGGAGGTTAGGAAGTGCAGCTCAGTTTTCACCTCATTTTGTGGGCAGTGTGCAGTGTTCAATTTCTTTCTCTCACTTCTGCACTCTCTTGCTCTCTCTCTCTCTGTGCACACCCACACAAGTGTATTTGCGCGTGTGTGTATGTAATGGTTGGACAGTACAGAGATGGTTACTGGACTGAGATCACAGCATTAGACTGGGAGGAGATCTAAGCTTACATACAGAGATACTCCCTGGCAAATATACAGCCCACACGAGAGAGAGAGAGAGAGAGAGAGAGAGAGAGAGAGAGAGAGAGAGAGAGAGAGAGAGAATACACAAACTCTTTTCCCCACTGCACTCATAGCGTGAGGGAGAGGAGAAGGAGGGAGGGAGAGGAGGAGGGCAAGCAAGAGAGGTGTATAAAAAGAAGAGGATGTATGAAAGATAGAATAGAGTAGAGACAGAGGAGATGATGGAGGGAAAGGGGGCTGGAAACATAACATTACCTCATAGCTGAGACAGGACGAGTGGTTGTGTTTGCATGTCTATGTGTGTCACGGGGATCAGTGTGTGTGTTAAGAGATGCAGGGACCAGATTCATTTAGATGAATACATGAATAAGAGATTCATCTGAAACAGGGTTCTATTGTAACCAATGGTTACTATTCACTCACCGTGAATATGACAATGAAAGTGGCCTTTCCTGCCTCTCTCTCTCAATTCGATTCAAAGGGCTTTAGTGCCATGGGAAAAATCTGTTTAAATGTACATTGCCAAAGTAAGTGAAAAAGATAATAAACAAAAGTGAAATAAACAAGTAAACAGTAAACACTACACTCACAAAAAGTTTAGGAGGAATTGAGACATTTCAAATGTCATATTATGTCTATATACAGTGTTGTAACGATGTGCAAACAGTTAAAGTACAAAAGGTAAAATAAATAAACATATATATGAGTTGTATTTACAATGGTGTTTGCCCTTTTCATGTGGCATCAGGTCACACATCTTGCTGCTGTGATGGCACACTTTGTGTCACGCCCTGACCGTAGATTGCTTTGTATGTTTCTATTTTTCGTTTGGTCAGGGTGTGATGTGGGTCGGTATTCTATGTTGTAGGTCTAGGTGTTGTGTTTCTATGTTTAGGCCTGGTATGGCTCCCAATCAGAGGCAGCTGGTTATCGTTGTCTCTGATTGAGAACCATACTTAGGCAGCCTGTTTTCCCACTATGGGTTGTGGGTAGTTGTTTTCTGTTTCGTATCTGTACCAGACAGAACTGTTTCGGTTTCGTTCGTTCACGTTGTTGTTTTTTTTTCAGTGTTCTATTAAAATAATTATGAACACATACCACGCTGCACCTTGGTCCTCACCTTCTTCCACCTAGGACGATCGTTACACTGTGGTATTTCACCCAACAGATATGGGAGTTAATCAAAATTAGATTTGTTTTCAAATTCTTTGTGGGTCTGTGTAATCTGAGGGAAATATGTTTCTAATATGGTCATACATTTGGCAGGAGGTTAGGAAGTGCAGCTCAGTTTTCACCTCATCTTCTATTGAGAGCCAGGTCTGCCTACGGCAGCCTCTCTAAATAGAAAGGCTATTTTCACTGAGTCTGTACATAGTCAAACCTTTGCTTAATTTTGGGTCAATCACATTTGTCAGGTATTCTGCCACTGTGTACTCTCTGGTTAGAGCCAAAAAGCATTTTAGTTTGCTAAAGGTTTAGGTAAATTAATTTCCAATGTGTCAAGTAAACATCTTCTTGTTTTCTCATGATTTGGTTGGGTATAATTGTGTTGCTGTCCTGGGGCTCTGTGGAGTCTGTTTGTGTTTGTGGACAGAGACCCAGGACCAGCTTGCTTAAGGGACTCTTCTCCAGGTTAATCTCTCTGTAGGTGACGGCTTTGTTATGGAAGGTTTGGGAATTGCTTCTTTTTAGGTGGTTGTAGAATTGAACAGATCTTTTCTGGATTTTGATAATGAGCGGGTATCATCCTAATTCTGATCAGTATGCATATTTGGTGTTTTACATTGTACACAGAGGATGTTTTTGCAGAATTCTGCATGCAGAATCAAAAAATAGTTTGTCCCATTTTGTGAATTCTTGGTTGGTGAGCGGACCCCAGAACTCACAACCATAAAGGGCAATGGGTTATTTAAGTGACTCAAGCATTTTTAGCCAGATCCTAATTGGGATGTCACATCTTATGTTCCTTTTGATGGATATACAGTGCATTCGGAAATTATTCAGACCACTTGACTTTTTCTACATTTTGTTATGTTACAGCCTTATTCTAAAATGGATTCAGACCCTTTACTCAGTACTTTGTTGAAGCACCTTTGGCAGAGATTAAAGCCTTGAGTCTTCTTGGGTATGATGCTATAAGCTCAGCACACCTGTATTTGGTGAGTTTCTCCCATTCTTCTCTGCAGATCCTCTCAAGCTCTATCAGCTTGGATGGGGAGCGCCACTGCCCATCGGTCGGCTTCAAGTCCGGGCTCTGGCTGGGCCACTCAAGGAAATTCAGAGAATTGTTCCAAAGCCACTCCTGCGTTGTCTTGACTGTGTGCTTAGGGTCGTGGTCCTGTTGGAAGGTGAACCTTCGCCAAAGTCTGAGGTCCTGAGCACTCTGGAGCAGGTTTACATCAAGGATCTCTCTGTACTTTCCCCCGTTCATCTTTCCTTCAATCCTGACTAGTCTCCATTCTCTGCCATTGAAAAACATCCTCACAGCATGATGCTGCCACCACCATGCTACACCGTAGGGATGGTGCCTGATAGTCCTTTAGGTGCCTTTTGGCAAACTCCAGCTTCCGTCGGGCCACCCTACCATAAAGACCTGATTTGCGGAGTGCTGCAGAGATGGTTGTTTTATCTGGAAGATTCTCCCATCTTCACAGAGAAACTCTGGAGCTCTATCAGAGTGACCATCGGGTTCTTGGTCACCTCCATGACCAAGGCCCTTCTCCCCCGATTGCTCAGCTTGTCTGGGTGGCCAGCTCTAGGAAGAGTCTTGGTGGTTCCAAACATATTCCATTAAAGAATGATGGAGACCACTGTGTTCTTGGGGACCTTCAAATCTGCAGAATTTTTTTGGTTGCCTTACCCAGATTTGTGCTTCAGCACAAATATGTCTCAGAGCTCCTCTGACCTCATGGCTTGGATTTTGCTCTGACATGCACTGTCAACTGTGGGACCTTATATAGACAGGTGTGTGCCTTTCCAAATCATGTCCAATCAATTGAATTTACTACAGTTGGACTCCAATCAAGTTGTAGAAACAGCTCAAGGATGATCAATGCAAACAGGTTGCACCTGAGCTCAATTTCAAGGGTCTCATTGCAAAGGGTCTGAACACTTATGTAAATAAGGTATTTATGTTATGTCTAAAACCCTGTTTTGGCTTTGTCATTACCGGGTATTGTGTGTAGATTTGAGGGAAAAAATATATTTAATCAATTTTAGAGTAAGGCAGTAACGTAACAAAATGTGGAAAAAGTCAAGGGGTCTGAATAGTTTCAGAATGCACAGTATGTTGAAGAGAGGGTGGGCCTCAAGCTGCATCCCTGTCTCACCAAACAGACCTGTTGAAAGTTTTTTGCCAATTTTAACTGCACACTTGTTTGTGTACATGGATTTTATAATGCCGTATGTTTTTCCCCCAACACCACTTTCCATTAATTTGAAAAGCAGACCCTCTTGCCAAATTGAGTCAAAAGCTTTTTTTAAATCAACAAAGCATGAGAAGACTTTACCTTTGTTTTGTTTGTTTGTCAATTAGGATGTGCAGGGTGAATAATATCCAACCAAAAAAAACAGACTATAAGGGCACAAAGCGAGACCCAAATACAAGCAGAGTGGTCAGGCAGGTGGATTTGGCAGCAGGACAGGCAAGGGCCAAAAACCAGGAGGGCTAGGAACAAACAGAGCCTGTCGTACGGTAATTTGGTAAAAGGGTTGTTGGAGGGTTTGTATTTTGTCCTGTAGTTCATTCAATGTATTTGGAGAATCCAGTGTGTTCTGTTCATTTTTAATAGCTGATTCTAAGATTTGTAATTTATCATGTATCTGTTTATGCTGTTTTTTATTTGTTATAGAGCCAGAAAGACTGGAGAAGTGGTTTATCCATACATACCCATTTTGGATAGATAACTATTTGTGTTGTTGTTTGTTTAGTGTGCTCCAGTTTTCCCAGAAGTGGTTAGTCTATGGATTCTCCAATAACAATGAGCTGATTTCTGATGTGCTGTTCCTTCTTTTTCCGTTGTGTATTTCTGTATTGTTTTAGTGATTCACCATAGTGAAGGCTCAGGTTTTCTGGATCTCTACATCTTTTGTCACACCCTGATCTGTTTCACCTGTCTTTCTGATTGTCTCCACCCACCTCCAGGTGTCATCTGTTTTCCCCATTAGTCCTCTGTGTATTTATCCCTGTGTTTCCTGTCTCTCTGTGCCAGTTGTCTTGTTTTGCCAAGTCAACCAGCGGTTTTCCTAGCTCCTATTTTTCCCAGGCTCTGTTTTTTCCTAGCCCTCCTGGTTTTTGGCCCTTGCCTGTCTCGATGCCAAATCCACCTGCCTGACCACTCTGCCTGTCCTTATGCCAAATCCACCTGCCTGACCACTCTGCCTGTTCTGACCTCGAGCCTGCCTATCGCCTGCACTGTTTGGACTCTGACCTGGTTTATGAACTCTAGCCTGTCCTGACCTCGAGCCTGCCTATCGCCTGGTACTGTTTGGACTCTGACCTGGTTTATGAACTCTAGCCTGTCCTGACCTCGAGCCTGCCTATCGCCTGGTACTGTTTGGACTCTGACCTGGTTTATGAACTCTTGCCTGTCCTGACCTCGAGCCTGCCTATCGCCTGGTACTGTTTGGACTCTGACCTGGTTTATGAACTCTTGCCTGTCCTGACCTCGAGCCTGCCTATCGCCTGGTACTGTTTGGACTCTGACCTGGTTTATGAACTCTTGCCTGTCCTGACCTCGAGCCTGCCTATCGCCTGGTACTGTTTGGACTCTGACCTGGTTTATGAACTCTCGACTGTCCTGACCTGCTTTTTTCCTCCCCCTTTTGTTATAATAAATATCAGAGCTCAACCATCTGCCTCCTGTGTCTGCATTTGGGTCTCGCCTTGTGCCCTTATAGTTTTTGGTTGGATAGGTTTCTCAATTTCTTTCTTAGGTTTTTGCATTCTTCATCAAACCATTTGTCATTGTTTTTAATTTTCTTAAGTTGTCTGCTTGAAATATTTAGATTTGATAGGGAAGCTGAAAGGTCAAATATACTGTTTAGGTTTCTACTGCCAAAATAAACCTTTACTATTACAGTGAAATGTTTTATCCAGGAAGTTGTCTAAAGGGATTGAATTTCTTGTTGCCTAATTGTTTTTTGGTAGGTTTCTACAATATTTCTTAATATTGTGCAGTTCCTTTGGCTTTGATGCCTCATGATTGAATATTGCTCTGTTCAGGTAGACTGTGATTTTGTGATCTGATAGGGGTGTTAGTGGACTGACTGTGAACGCTCTAAGAGACTGGGTTGAGGTCAGTGATAAAGTAATCTACAGTACTACTGCCAAGGGATGAGCTGTAGGTGTACCTACCATAGGAGTCTCCTACAAGCCTACCATTGACTACCATGTACAGACCCAGCGTGCGACAGAGCTGTTGGAGTTGTGACCCGTTTTTGTTATTTTTTTCATATTTGTGTCTAGGGGACATAGTTGTGTCTAGGGGGCATAATTGTGAGGGAATACCCCTAACCTCCAGGTACAGTGCCTTGCAAAAGTATTCATCCCCCTTTGCATTTTTCCTATTTTGTTGAATTACAACCTGTAATTTAAATTTTATTTGGATTTCATGTAATGGACATACATAAAACAGTCCAAATTGTTGAAGTGAAATGAAAAAAATAACTTGTTTCAAAACATTCTAAAAAAAAAAAAATGGAAAAGTTGTGCATGCATACGTATTCACACCCTTTGCTATGAAGCCCATAAATAAGATCTGGTGCAATAAATTACCTTCAGAAATCACATAATTAGATCAATATAATCCACCTGTGTACAATATAAGGGTCACATAATCTGTCACATGATCTCAGTATATATACACCTGTTCTGAAAGGCCCCAGAGTCTGTAACACCGCTTAGCAAGGGGCACCACCAAGCAAGCGGCACCATGAAGACCAAGGAGCTCTCCAAACAGGTCAGGGACAAAGTTGTGGAGAAGTACAGATCAGGGTTGGGTTATATAAAAAATTAAAAAACTGAACATCTCAGAGAGCACCATTAAATCCATTGTTAAAAAATGGAAAGAATATGGAACCACAACAAACCTGACAAGAGAGGGCCACCCACCAAAACTCACAGACCAGGCAAGAAGGGCAATAATCAGAGAGGCAACAAAGAACAAAGAGACCAAAGATAACCCTGAAGGAGCTGCAAAGCTCCACAGCGGAGATTGGAGTATCTGTCCATAGGACCACTTTAAGCTGTACACTCCACAGAGCTGGGCTTTACGGAAAGCAAATTGAAAAAAATCCATTGCATTAAAATAAGCAAACACCAACATATGTACAGGGTATATGGTTCTACAATGAAGCATGGTGGTGGCAACATCATGCTGTGGGGATTTTTTTCATCGGCAGGGACTGGGAAACTGGTCAGAATTGAAGGAATGATGGATGGCGCTAAATACAGGGAAATTCTTGAGGGAAACCGGTTTCAGTCTTCCAGAGATTTGAGAATGGGATGGAGGTTCACCTTCCAGCAGGACAATGACACTAAGCATACTGCTAAAGCTACACTCAAGTGGTTTAAGGGAAAACATGTAAATGTCTTGGAATGGCCTAGTCAAAGCCCAAACCTCAATCCAATTGAGAATCTGTGGTATGACTTAAAGATTGCTCTACACCAGCGGAACCCATCCTACTTGAAGGAGCTGGAGAAGTTTTGCCTTGAAGAATGGGAAAAAATCCCAGTGGCTCGATGTGCCAAGCTTATAGAGACATACCCCAAGAGACTTGCAGCTGTAATTTCTGCAAAAGGTGGCTCTACAAAGTATTGACTTTGGGGGGTGAATAGTTATGCACGATCAAGTTATCCATTTTATTGTCTTATTTCTTGTTTTTTCACAATAAAAAAATATTTTGCATCTTCAAAGTAGTAGGCATGTTGTGCAAATCAAATGATACAAACCCCCCCAAAATCAATTTTAATTCCAGGTTGTAAGAAAACAAAATAGGAAAAATACTTTTGGGGGGTGAATACTTTTGCAAGGCACTGTAGGTGTTTGTCCAACTGTATGCTGAGAGGGTCAGGTTCTTGTCCAGTTCTGGCATTTAGATCACCACAGACTATGCCCCTGGGCCTGGAAATGGTTGATCTCCCACTCTAGGATAGAGAAGCTGTCATTATTAAAGTATGGGGATTCTATTGGGGGGCGGGGGGAATAGGTTGCACACATGACAAAATTAATTTCTAGCCAGATGTAAAATGTTCCTGTTTTGACTAATTTAATAGTGGGTTAGGTCTGCTCTATACAAAATTAGCATACCCCCCGAGTCTCTTTCCTGTTTCACACCTGGTAGTTTGGTGGATGGGACTACCAGCTCTATGTAACCTAGAGGTCAAACAGTGGGTCCATCTCCTCTATACCACCCACCTGGTAGCTAGGTGGATGGGACTACCAGCTCTCTGTAACCTAGAGGTCAAAGAGTTGGTCCATCTCCTCTATACCATGTTAGGATACTCCCTGATTCTCTTCCCTGTTTCACACCTGGTAGCTTGGTGGATGGGACTACCAGATCTCTGTAACCTAGAGGTCAACCAGTGGGTCCATCTCCTCTATACCACCCACCTGGTAGCTTGGTGGATGGAACTACCAGCTCTCTGTAACCTAGAGGTCAAACAGTGGGTCCGTCTCCTCTTTACCATGTTTCTTGTAGGATGACAATGTCTGTATTTCTAATTTATTTTAAGTCTTGGTTCCTGCTCTTTAGGCCAAAGGCAGATTACCTCAGACCTTGTATATTCCAGGACGTAATAGTAAAAGCTTTGTGTCTAGTGGTGTTTTCGTAGGTGTGAGCAGAGAATGTTGAGCATCTCATATATACCTCTTAGGTCACAGGATGGGGCTTGGGAAGGTGCATTAGTGGAGTTTGGGCCTGTTGCTCTGCTCACAGCCTGGGCATATGTATGGCTTCATGTTGAGGTCCTTGATGCAGGGGTGGGGGCATGGGGGAGGGAAGGGGCATAGGTCTGATACGGGGGGGGGGGCTATATAGGGGGTCGCCAGGGTTTGTTTGGGGGGGTCTCTGCTGGTTGGGGTGTGGCTGGTGATGCTGTGGTCTGGGTGTAGGTGTAGGTCCTCTTGGCATGGGTTCTCTCGGTGAAGGTCCTTCATGAGGGGTCTTGCAGGTTTGGGAGGGTGGCTCGCTGGTCTGGGCGAGGTTTCCGTTGCTCTGTTGCTCCTGTGCGAGGTGCTGGGGCTGCAGTTGAGGGTCACGTCCTTCAAAGTCCTGGAAAAAGTAAGGATGACTGCCTTGTAGAGTTGAACCTGGTCGTAAAGGCAGTTCAAGTCCAGTGTGGAGTGATGGACCACATAAGGTTTTGAGGCGCAGTCCCAGGAAATGCTTGCATTCACCCGCTGTATGGTGGCATGGTAAAAGTATTTTCGTGGTAGCAGGGTGGAGAAAGTAGAAAAAGCTCTCTCTCTCTCTCTGCATGCTGGGAATTGTATGAGTGAGAGTGTTGTGTAGAGTTAGATATCCTGTTTTTTCTTTCACGTTTACTTTTCTTGCCGGTATCCTTTTCTTTCTATGCATGATTAAGGTTGTCATTATTTTTATTTAGTTGTTGTGGTAGAATTAAGTATATTGTTTTTTACCCTGGCTTTAGCGGCGATGGCGACCCACATGGGGACGCCGTCCCTGTCACTTTGGCACGGCTTTGGGTGTGTTACTGAAGCTACTGTCACTGTGGAGGAGTTTCTGGTCGCCATAGGAGAGAATGTAGGCTATGAGAATGATGCTAATGCGTCACGGGTGAATAAAGAGGTGGTGTTTTTTCTTAAAGAAGAGTGTCTTGTTGATCGGATGGTTGATTATGGTGTACTTCTTAAAGAAGAGCACCTTGTTGATCGTATGGTTGAGCATTGTGTACTTCTTAAAGAAGAGTGTCTTGTTGATCGGATGGTTGAGCATGGTGTACTTCTTAAAGAAGAGTGTCTTGTAGATTGGGTGGTTGAGCATGGTGTATTTCTTAAAGAAGAGTGTCTTGTAGATCGGATGGTTGAGCATGGTGTACTTCTTAAAGAAGAGTGTCTTGTAGATCGGATGGTTGAGCATGGTGTACTTCTTAAAGAAGAGTGTCTTGTAGATCGGATGGTTGAGCATGGTGTACTTCTTAAAGAAGAGTGTCTTGTAGATCGGATGGTTGAGCATGGTGTACTTCTTAAAGAAGAGTGTCTTGTAGATCGGATGGTTGAGCATGGTGTACTTCTTAAAGGAATGTTTATTCAAGTTATGCCGCTTTTGTCTCCGTCAACAAGGGTAACAAGTGGTTTGGGAAGTTCGCCAGTTCAATTAAGATTGTCCCATTGAGTTCCAAACACCCGGCGTTGAAACAGGTAATGTCGTTTCGGCGACAGGTGTTTATGTTTTTGGACTCACCGGAACAGACTTTAGAGTTATCGTTTAAAGTCAAGTATGACAACAGACTGTATGTATATGGCTTATGCTAGTACGGATAGTCAACTGTGTTTTGAGTGTGGGGATGTTGGCCATAAGTGATATGCTTGCCCGAAAAGGGAGAAGGCGGAGGGAGGGGCGCAGGTGGTCCTCATAATGACTGGGCCCACTGATGTAGGGAGAAGTGGGCTGAGACTGGTTGAGCCACTAGCACCTGTTGCTGAAGAACAAGTTGTCCATGTTGAGGGTACTGAGTTGCAGCTTGTACCAGAGGGGAACATAACGTCTGTTATGCAGAAAAATATTGTTGTAGGAGGTAAGGACAGACCTGTTGCCAGTACGAGTTGCCAGTACGAGTGCTGGGGTACAGGAGGGGGTTCGTGTGGAGATAGGCTCCCAGGTAGTGGAGGAGATGCCCACTACGAGTAATGGGGTACAGGAGGGGGTTCAGGTGGGGCTAGTCTCCCAGTTAGTGGAGGAGATACCTGGTACGAGTGATGGGGTGCAAGTGGGGAGTGTTGAGAAGGATGTGGTAGCGGAGAGTCAGTGGTCTGTGGGCTCAGTTGAGGAGGATCAGGATATGGATATCTCTCCTGATACGATAGCAGCTGATGAAGACTCAATTTACAGTCTAGAGGAGGTAAATGGGTTCTTGGATCAGACTTTTGGGAAATCTGTCAAATTGTCAGATTATTTTGATGTTGATAAGTTTGTGAGGTCAGCTGTGATGTTACAGAAGACGGTGGGGTTAGACCAGCTGAGTGAGAAGAAGCGTTTTCGCTTGAGGAAATCTGCTACAGCTGTCACTGCAGCAAAAGGTGGTGGGAAACGTGGTCAGGTTAATAAGAGAAAAATAAAACAATGATGATGATCATGCCTCATAGGGTGGGTGTTTTTGTATTTTTAGATTTTTGTCTGGTTTCTCTGTGGTGTCTTCTGCATTTATTTTCTCTATGGAGGTACTAAGGGTAAGTTATCTCAATATGAATGGGGGAAGGGACAGGAATAAGAGGGCTTGGGTATTAGAAGTAATAAAACAGAAAAGGCTTAATGTAGTTTTCCTACAGGAGACACATAGTGATGAGGCTAATGAGGTTGACTGGGGTATGTGGTGGGAGGGGCAGCATGTACTCAGTCATGGTACTAATTTCAGTGCTGGAGTGGTAATTTCGTTTTCCTCAGGTTTAGGGGTGACTGTGGTATCTACAACAGAGATTGTCAAGGGTCGGGTTTTATTGGTCAAGGTGGATGTTATGGTTTTTTTGTTTGTTGTTTTGAATGTTTATGCTCCTAATGAGGGTACAGAGCGTATTGCAGTTTTTGATCAAATAAAGGAAACCTTAAGACAGTGTGATCAAGAGGGGTGTATGGTTTTAGGGGGTGACTGGAACTGTACAGTGGATTTTACTGTTTACTGCACCGCTGAAGAACCTCATCTGCGGTCAGCCACTTGCCTGTCTGGTCTATTAACTGAGTTTGAGCTTTCTGATGTGTGGAGAGTAAGGAATGCAAAAGTTAGGCAGTACACATGGCTAAAAATTAATGAAGGTGGTGTCAGTGCAGACACGTTGTATGTATCTGATCACTACTGTAGTAGGGTTGGAAGGTTAGACAGGTTGTATCTATCTGATCACTACTGTAGTAGGGTTGGAAGGTTAGACAGGTTGTATGTATCTGATCACTACTGTAGTAGGGTTGGAAGGTTAGACAGGTTGTATGTATCTGATCACTACTGTAGTAGGGTTGGAAGGTTAGACAGGTTGTATGTATCTGATCACTACTGTAGTAGGGTTGGAAGGTTAGACAGGTTGTATCTATCTGATCACTACTGTAGTAGGGTTGGAAGGTTAGACAGGTTGTATGTATCTGATCACTACTGTAGTAGGGTTGGAAGGTTAGACAGGTTGTATCTATCTGATCACTACTGTAGTAGGGTTGGAAGGTTAGACAGGTTGTATGTATCTGATCACTACTGTAGTAGGGTTGGAAGGTTAGACAGGTTGTATGTATTTGATCACTACTGTAGTAGGGTTGGAAGGTTAGACAGGTTGTATGTATCTGATCACTACTGTAGTAGGGTTGGAAGGTTAGACAGGTTGTATGTATCTGAGCACTACTGTAGTAGGGTTGGAAGGTGTGATATTACTCCTGTGGGTTTCTCTGATCACCATATTGTCACTTGTCCACGAAGGTTATCACCTCATTG
Organism: Oncorhynchus clarkii lewisi; assembly: GCF_045791955.1. Classification (NCBI taxonomy): domain Eukaryota; kingdom Metazoa; phylum Chordata; class Actinopteri; order Salmoniformes; family Salmonidae; genus Oncorhynchus; species Oncorhynchus clarkii. The sequence continues at coordinate 30,784,585 of NC_092160.1, read as the reverse complement.
GTATTTTAATGTTAATTTGTTACATGATGTTATGTTTTGTGAAAGGTTTTTGTTGTTTTGGGAAAAATGGAGGGTTATAAAAGGGAATTTTGAGACAATGGTGGGAGGTTGGGAAGGCCCAAATACGAGTATTTTGTCAACAGTATACTTCTCTGTCTAGTATTGAAGTTAAAGAGACTATCAGGGCCCTCGAACAGGACATCAAGTCTATTGAATTGAAGCTGCTCACTCAGAATGACACCGTACTAGTTATGAACTTACAGGACAAGAGACATGAACTGAGGTCGTTTCTACATACAGAGTGAAGGGTGCCTTGATTAGGTCTCGTTTTGCTACCCTCAAGGATATGGATGCTCCTAGTGCTTCTTTTTTACCTAGGGCAGTCGACATTGCAACGCAAACAGATGGTCTGCCTTTGTCTCCCTGATGGGAAGGAGAGGGCCTCCTCAGCTAGAGTCATTTGGGAAAAGAGTGAATCGCTGTGGGCAGGTCAGCTTCAGATAGGGTCAACTCCACGGTTACCAGGGGGGCTTCAGTGGGGCAGAGATGGGATGAAGACTGAGGTTTTTCTAGGCTCCCATGTATTTCAGAAAAAGAACTGGGAGGGTGTAGTGGAGAAAGTGTGTGCCAGACTGTCAAGGTGTAAATGGCTGCTACCCCAGCTGTCTTATAGGTTGAAGTGTACTGGTAGCCAATAATCTTGCTGCCTCTACCCTGTGACATAGACTAGTGATTTTACAGCCACCGGGGGGGTCTGATACAAGAGCTTCAGGGGACCCTTGTCAATTTATTTTGGTCTGGATAACATTGGATTAAAGCTGCAGCCCTGTACCTGCCACTGCATGAGGGTGGGCAAGGCCTGGTGGACATTTCTTCCAGGATCAAGGCTTTCCGGCTTCAAGCAGCCCAGAGACTGTTGTACAGTGACATTTCTAGCAGCCCAGAAACTGTTGTACAGTGACGGTTCTAGCAGCCCAGAGACTGTTGTACAGTGACGGTTCTAGCAGCCCAGAGACTGTTGTACAGTGACGGTTCTAGCAGCCCAGAGACTGTTGTACAGTGACGGTTCTAGCAGCCCAGAGATTGTTGTACAGTGACGGTTCTAGCTGGGTCGACAACAGCCTATACAATGATGAGGAGAGCGGGAGGGGGGTGATTTGTCTGGACTGACTCCGTTTTATGAGTCTGTTATGCAGGCTTGGAGAGTCCTTGTCAAGTCCCGTAAGGCCGGCATGCCACCAGGGATGCAGCTTTTAGCAGAGCCTCTTTTTTACAACACTGCCATCCAGTCCCATGTTCTGGGTTCAGCCAGCCTACGTTCATTCCTGTTAGGTGTGGAGTGTACTAAGCTGGGTCATCTGATGCGGAGTAGGAGCAGATTGTTGGAGGAGCTGGGAGAAAGAGCAGGGATCTGATCATCTCGCCTACTGAGGAAGGTCGTAGATGAGGTCTGTGACTCCTTGCTAGTACTTCATCTGCAGTATGTGACTGACACTTCCAATCTGATCGGTGGAAGGAGGGTCTGGATTATGTTTTCCCTGCACTGATTGTTAGTGCTGCGGTGGGGGCTTCGAGTAGGATGAGGGGATGCTGCTTTCCTTCGATACCCCGGAGCTGGTGGAGTTCAAGGAGGTGGGAACGAAGGCCATGTACAAAATCTGTGTAAAACTGTCCTCTGCCTCTTCTTTGGAAGGGGTAAAATCAATGAGGTGGGCAGGTGTGTTGGGTCCAGGTGCCTCCCCAAAAGGCTGTTGGAGGTCTTTATATAGACTGCCAATTGATAAGAGGACAGCTGACCTCCAATGGAGGATAATACATGGAGCCATAGCCACCAATATGTATCTGGTACACCTGGATCCGATAGTTGAGGAAGGGTGTCCATTCTGTGCTGATTCTTTGTTTTTACAACGTTCCAGGTTGGTCGGGATGATTGACCTGATCACTAATTGGTTCTCAGCTCTGGGAGAGGTTTTCTCTTCATATTTGGGCTAAAGTACAGGTTTAGTCAAAGGGGTGTAGTTACTTTGCTTAATTTTGTGTCAGGGGCAGCCAAATTAGCAATATGGACGACCCAAAAGAACAGTATTTGGGGACAGGGGTCTGTGGATGTGGTGGGAATGCTGGAGGGAATGTTGGCAGCGAGACTGAGGGTTGAGTTTGCATATTACAAACTGGTTAACAATATTTTCAGAGGTTGTTATGTTTAGTTATTTGGTGTTGTGTTTTTAATTGATGTGTAACTATGGTTTTATATGAGTGTTTATAGTGTTGTGGGCTCCCAGACCCAATAAAGATGATTTAAATCTCTCTCTCTCAGCGAGAGGGCAGAGATGGAGGGCAGAGATGGAGGGATGGTGGGATGGGGGCAGAGATGGAGGAATGGAGGGCAGAGATGGCGGGATGGAGGGCAGAGATGGCGGGATGGAGGGCAGAGATGGCGGGATGGAGGGCAGAGATGGCGGAATGGAGGGCAGAGATGGCGGGATGGAGGGCAGAGATGGCGGGATGGAGGGCAGAGATGGCGGGATGGAGGGCAGAGATGGCGAGATGGAGGGCAGAGATGGCGGGATGGAGGGCAGAGATGGCGGGATGGAGGGCAGAGATGGAGGGCAGAGATGGCGGGATGGAGGGCAGAGATGGCAGGATGGAGGGCAGAGATGGCGGGATGGAGGGCAGAGATGGCGGGATGGAGGGCAGAGATGGAGGGATGGAGGGCAGAGATGGAGGGATGGAGGGCAGAGATGGGGGGATGGAGGGCAGAGATGGTGGGATGGAGGGCAGAGATGGGGGGATGGAGGGCAGAGATGGAGGGATGGAGGGCAGAGATGGAGGGATGGAGGGCAGAGATGGAGGGATGGAGGGCAGAGATGGGGGGATGGAGGGCAGAGATGGTGGGATGGAGGGCAGAGATGGTGGGATGGAGGGCAGAGATAGGGGGATGGAGGGCAGAGATGGAGGGCAGAGATGGAGGGATGGAGGGCAGAGATGGGGGGATGGAGGGCAGAGATGGAGGGATTAGTGTTGTCACGAAAGCATAATTTTGACCGATACGATACCTGGTTTAGTATTGCAATACTCAATACCATCATGATACTCAATACCATCACGATACTCAATACCATTATGATACTCAATACCATCATGATACTCAATACCAAAATGATAACAAAACGATACCATGGCAAAAAAGGTGTCATTAATTAATAATGTATTTGAATGGTAAATATCTATTGATAAACTGGGTGAATCAAGATGTAACCTGTATTCACAATACAGCTGAACACTTAGGAGTGTGTGGATGCACTGAGCTATACAGCTTGTTTTGCCTGATTTCATGGGTCTACAGATGAAAAACGATTTGTTTCCCTTCTATTTGGGACTTATTTTATTGTCCTGATCAACAACATTTGCATAGAATAAGCTTCTCTTCTTTTACAAAAGTGTGCACTGTCTTTTTAAGACGTCATTCACACACACAGTACAAGGCCAAGTGATGCTGTGGGCAGAGGAGAGGCCAGGTACATTGGAGAGGCCAGGTGCAGCGGAGAGGCCAGGTACAGTGGAGAGACCAGGTGCAGCGGAGAGGCCAGGTGCAGCGAAGAGGCCAGGTGCAGCAGAGAGGCCAGGTGCAGCAGAGAGGCCAGGTGATTGGCAGAGAGGCCCAGGTGATTGGCAGAGGAGACGCCAGCTGATGGGCAGACGAGAGGCCAGGTGATGGGCAGAGGAGAGTCCGGGTACATTGGAGAGGCCAGGTGCAGCGGAGAGGCCAGGTGCAGCAGAGAGGCCAGGTGCAGCAGAGAGGCCAGGTGATTGGCAGAGAGGCCCAGGTGATTGGCAGAGGAGAGGCCAGCTGATGGGCAGAGGAGAGGCCAGGTGCAGTGGAGAGACCAGGTGCAGTGGAGAGACCAGGTGCAGTGGAGAGGCCAGGTACAGAGGAGAGGCCAGGTGCAGTGGAGAGGCCAGGTGTAGTGGAGAGGCCAGGTGCAGTGGAGAGGCCAGGTGCAGCGGAGAGGCCAGGTGCAGCAGAGAGGCCAGGTGCAGCAGAGAGGCCAGGTGATTGGCAGAGAGGCCCAGGTGATTGGCAGAGGAGAGGCCAGCTGATGGGCAGAGGAGAGGCCAGGTGCAGTGGAGAGACCAGGTGCAGTGGAGAGACCAGGTGCAGTGGAGAGGCCAGGTACAGAGGAGAGGCCAGGTGCAGTGGAGAGGCCAGGTGCAGTGGAGAGGCCAGGTGCAGTGGAGAGGCTAGGTGCAGTGGAGAGGCTAGGTGCAGTGGAGAGGCCAGGTGCAGTGGAGAGGCCAGGTGCAGTGGAGAGGCCAGGTGCAGTGGAGAGGCCAGATGATAGGCAGGGGAGTGGCCAGGTGCAGCAGAGAGGCCAGGTGATAGGCAGGGGAGTGGCCAGGTGCAGCAGAGAGGCCAGGTGATAGGCAGGGGAGTGGCCAGGTGCAGCAGAGAGGCCAGGTGGTAGGCAGGGGAGAGGCCAGATGATAGGCAGGGGAGAGGCCAGGTAATAGGCAGGGGAGAGGCCAAGTGCAGCAGAGAGGCCATGTGATAGGCAGGGGAGAGGCCAGGTGCAGCAGAGAGGCCAGGTGGTAGGCAGGGGAGAGGCCAGGTGGAAGACAGGGGACAGGCCAGGTGGAAGACAGGGGAGAGGCCAGGTGGAAGGCAGGGGAGAGGCCAGGTGGCAGGCATGGGAGAGGCCATGTGATAGGCAGGAGAGAGGCCAGGTGATAGGCAGGGTAGAGACCAGGTGCAGCAGAGAGGCCAGGTAGCAGGCAGGGTAGAGGCCAGGTAATAGGCAGAGGAGAGGCCAGGTAATAGGCAGAGGAGAGGCCAGGTAATAGGCAGAGGAGAGGCCAGATGCAGCAGAGAGGCCACGTATTTTTGACTAAATGAATGATGTGGTTCACCATTGTAGTAGTTGGGAATCAAAATAATAATTTGTGAATCACAAACAATAAAAGTAAACAACTGAGCTGTAGCCTTCCTTTCAAATTGTGTCGCTGCAAAACTCCTTTTGTAGATCCTTTAAGTTGATTTGGACATTCAATAAATGGGACATTGCAACTCAATAGATGCTAGTCAGCCTCAAGTAAACACTTCTAAATGTAAGATATATAGCCTTTCAGCTCTATAAAATCTGTGATGCTGAAACAGTCATGTTCAATGTTTTCCCCCCAAAACCTTCCCAGTTAAATGTTGACTGCAAAACAAGCCTTCCTGGCAGAATGATGTCATGATGATTTGTACCAATCAGGTGACGTGTGTTTATCATACTCTGCCATCACATGTAAAGTTCAGAAACTTGACAGAAACACAGCTAATCGAACAAAAATGTACTGTGACTAAAACTCTATAACACCTGACACCAATATAGTGGATTAGAGGGTTTACCCTGACTGGGACTCAAAGCCTGGTCCCTGTGACTGTCATTCCTAAACCATTATACACTCACAGTTCTCGCTATATGAGCCATGATACGATTCCTACCAAGTGGGTTAACCCTGTTGGCACGATGCATACAATGTTTCCATTTCACGCTAGTGACCCGGTTTTACTTCCTTGTCCTGGCGTTTTCTACATTGGTGTCAGAAGTGGGAATACCAAAAGGCTAAAATCTCTTGGGGGAGGTCAAAGGTTAAGGTTAAGGCTAAGGTCAAAGATTGTTTAGTATTATTACAAGGTGTACTACTTTTATGTATTTTTAAATTATGATTATAAAAAATGTTGCTTGCTTACATCAGTTAATAAGTTAATAAATGTGTATGGCCTTGGCGACAACACAATTATCCTTCCTACCTAGACTAGTCTACAACACCACAATGAAATGAATATTGCCGTTTTCATAAAAACGCTAGGCTGTAAACTGCAGTGAAAATGTCATTTGAATATTGGCGCAAAAATCCCTGTTATTTGAATGTTTCATTCCATTCACATCATTTGAATCAGTTGTGGGTCTACTCGACAGATCATAAGGTCTAGAAAGGCACAGTACAGGACCGTCTGATGCATCATTCTCCCAAGTCGTCCTATACAGTGTGTCCATAAGCCTCTGCTCCCAGAAGGCCCAGTTATTCAGGAAAGCTTAGAGCGCGTTGTTCCTCTTTTCTGATCCTCACCTCTAACCTAACGCTTCAATATTTAGCCGAAATATTTGGCATTTAACTTTTAAAATGTGTGACCTTTTCAATGTGTGGCATAAACAACCAGTCACAATGTTTTAATGTGATTAGGCTACTTCAATTCCCCTACCTGTGAGATGTAAACCTCCCTGCAGCTCACTCCACCCATCCCCTGATGATACCAGAGAGACTACGGGATCCTAAACTGTCTCCCCAAACTCCCAGTGACCTCTGCTACCAGGAAACCCATGGGTTGGTAGGGAGGTTGCTAGGGGGCAGGTCAGAGCCTCCTCAGTCTCTCTCCAAGTGGACAAGAGGGATGGAATGTGTGGACAGATAAACCATGTCCATCCCATCCACTGGGAATAAATGTCCCTATTGTGTGTAACTCTGTGTGAGGGAGCTTTATTCCTCTGACTGGGAAAGGTGTCAATATCCACATTTATAAACGCAGGGTTGCTACAGTTATTGTTATTTCTGTTGGTAAATATTCTTTTTGAGGGAATTTTATGAGGGGGGAGGGTGTGCAATATTATGAAGATATATATTTTTTTATGACACCTTAAGTTAGACCAGTCTCCTGCTCTTGGCTCTTGTTGACTGTCCTCATCTCTCTACGTTGGGTCAGTTATCAGCTCAGACAAACTAAACTGTCTTTATATAACAGATTTACTCGGGCTCCACTTTACACCACAACCATCACCGGGGACAAATAAATAGGTTAGGAAACACCCCTCCCTGGGCCCACTCACCCGGCTTAATCAAGCTTCATCAAGCGTGATGAAACATAACCTATTTTATGCATTGTGGAGGGTCAGCACTCTTTCATTATTTACAGTCAATAAGAGTGGAACAAACGTTTTAGCTGCTAGCACATCGTCAGTCTGGGTTCGGAGGTCAGTGGTTTCAACAACATATACAACTGCAACTACAAACCTTATTCTGCACTCATGTGTGATGATATAAACTGTTAGAAGACAATTCAAAAAAACTTGATTCAGATTGATCCAGTACTCACATGTGATGTAGTAATTCATATTCTTCTTAAACTCCAGGCCCATATAGTTGGGACTAAACTCCTGGAACTTGATGGTGAACTTGATGTCCTTCTCTGGCTTGTTACAGTTGACCAGTACGTTGGGATCCATGACCGTGCTGCACCCCTCCGCCTGCTCCCTCCTGACCAGGTACAGCTTATAGAACTCATAGTCTCGTCCTGGCTCAGCCTTGGGGCAGATAATGTCCAGCTTGTCCCCGATATCTGGGTAGATGACCACCCCTCTACCTGACAGGAACCTGAGGGGAGGAGAAGAGTACATGGTCTGGACTGATGTAGACTGCCTTCAGAGAACATGGTCTGGACTGATGTAGACTGCCTTCAGAGTACATGGTCTGGACTGATGTAGACTGCCTTCAGAGAACATGGTCTGGACTGATGTTGACTAACTCCAAAATGGCACCCTATTCACTATATTAGTAAGTACAGTGCATTCGAAAAGTATTCAGACCCCTTGACTTTTTCCACATTTTGTTACGTTACAGCCTTATTCTAAAGTGTATTAAATAGTTTTTTGTATTCATTAAACTACACTCAATACCCCATAATGACAGCAAAACAGGTTTTTAGATTTTTTTGCAAATTTATAAAAAAAATGTAACTGAAATATCACGTTTACAGAAGCATTCAGACCTTTTACTCAGTACTTTGTTGAAGCACCTTTGGCAGCGATTACAGCCTCGAGTCTTCTTGGGTATGACGCTACAAGCACGGCACACCTGTACTTGGGGAGTTTCACCCATTCTTCTCTGCAGATCATCTCAAGTTCTGTCAGGTTGGATGGGGAGCGTTGCTGCACAGCTATTTCAGGTCTCTCCAGAGATGTTCGATGGGGTTCTGGCTGAGTCACTCAAAAACATTCAGAGACTTGTCCCGAAGCCATTCCTGCATTGTCTTGGCTGTGTGCTTAGGATCATTGTCCTGATAGAAGGTGAACCTTCACCCCAGTCTGAGGTCCTGAGCGCCCTGGAGCAGGTTTTCATCAAGGATCTCTCTGTACGTTGCTCCGTTCCTTCAATCCTGACTCCCAGTCCCTGCCGTTGAAAAACATCCCCAGAGCATGATGCTGCCACCACCATGCTTCACCGTTGGGATTGTATTGGCAAGGTGATGAGTGGTGCCTGGCTTCCTCCAGACGTGACGCTTGGCATTCAGGTCAAAGAAACAATCTTGTTTCTCATGGTCTGAGGCCTTTAGGTGCCTTTTGGCAAACTCTAAGAGAGCTGTCGTGTGCCTTTTACTGAGGGGTGGCTTCTGTCTGGCCACTCTACCATTAAGGCCTGATTGGTGGATTGCTGCAGAGATGGTTGTCCTTCTGGAAGGTTCTCCCATCTTCACAGTGGAACTCTGGAGCTCTGTCAGAGTGACCATCGGGTTCTTTTTCACCTCCCTGACCAAGGCCCTTCTCTCCCGACTGCTCAGTTTGGCCGGGCGGCCAGCTCTAGGAAAAGTGTTGGGGGTTCCAAACTTCTTCAATTTAAGAATGAAGGAGGACACTGTGTTCTTGGGGACTTTCAATGCTGCAGAAATGCTTTGGTATCCTTCTATAGATCTGTGCCTCGATACAATCCTGTCTTGGAGCTCTACGTACAGTTCCTTCGACCTCATGGCTTGGTTTTTGCTCTGACATGTACTGTCAACTGTGGGACCTTATATAGACAGGTGTGTGCCTTTCCAAATCATGTCCAATCAATTGAATTTAACACAGGTGGACTCCCATCAAGTTGTAGAAGCATCTCAAGGATGATCAATAGATGCACCTGAGCTCAATTTTGAGTCTCATAGCAAAGGGTTGGAATACTTATGTAAGTAAGATATTTAAGTTTTTTATTTTTAATAAATTTGCACAAAAAAAATTATACTTTTCACTTGTCATTATGGGGTATTGTGTGTAGATTGAGGAGGGGAAAAATAAACCAATACATTTTAGAATAAGGCTGTAACGTAACAAAATGTGGAAAAAGTGAAGGGGTCTGAATACTTTCCGAATGAACTGCAAGGAAGCCCTGGAAAAGCAAGCCTTTTCGGGGCCAGAACGACCCATAGGTATCTGGTCAAAAGTAATGCCCTACATAGGGAATAGGAACACAGTCACAGTCAGGACCCTCACTGTGGGTTTGAGTTCATTCCTTTTGTTTCAGTGGGTAGATTCCACAGACCTCTAAAACGATCAACTGTTTTCTCATGATAATGCCAGTATTCTGGGGGGGAACAGCCTTAAACAGTATAGCAAGCATTGAAACCAGAGAGGAGATTTTAATGTCAAAATATTTAAAGCACAATGTGTAATGTTATCAGCCTGACCCCTGATCCAGTTCCTGTGATAGAGAGTAAAGAGCTGAGAGTGCGGTCTGCTCGGGAAAGACAGGCAGACAGACAGGAAGATGGACAGGAAGACAGGCAGACAGACAGGAAGACAGGCAGACAGACAGGCGGAACCATTGTTCTGGACTCTAGTTTAAAATGTCAACAGGGTTCAGTACTCGCTACTGTCCCAGTTAACCAGCCAATTAACCCAGATAGCCTTATGCACCACTGCGTGTGTGTGTGGTCACGGGCAGTACCGGGAATATCAACAGATGAGATCTGACCATGGCAACAGATTTGGGGGAGGATTTAGAGGAGCGACAAACGCTTGTTTTTCTCACTGATCCCTTATGGTTTAGCAGGACATCAGGGATACAGGAAGGCTTTCTCTCTCCCCCCTCTCTCTCTCCCCTCCCTCTCTCTCTCTCCCCCACCCTTTCTCTCCACTCCCACCCTCTATCTCTCTGTCTCACCCCTCTCCCCCCCCCCTCTCTCTCTCTCTCTCTTTCACTCACCTGGCACCCTCTCCCTCTCTGTCCACTCTCTCTCTCTCTCTCTGTCCACCGTCCTCTTTCGTCTCTCCCCCCACCCTCTCTCTCTCCCCTCACCAACCTCTCTCCCCCCACCATCTCTCTCTCTCTGTCCAACCTCTCTCTCTGTCCACCCTCTCTCTCTGTCCACCCTCTCTCTCTCTCCCCTCCCAAGCTCTCTCTCCCCTCCCAACCTCTCTCCCCCCACCATCTCTCTCTCTCTGTCCACCCTCTCTCTATCTGTCCACCCTCTCTCTCTGTCCACCCTCTCTCTGTCCACCCTCTCTCTCTCTGTCCACCCTCTCTCTCTCTGTCCACCCTCTCTCTCCCTGTCCACCCTCTCTCCCTGTCCACCCTCTCTCTCTCTCCACCCTCTCTCTCTCTGTCCACCCTCTATCTCTCTGTCCACCCTCTCCCTCTGTCCACCCTCTCTCTCTCTGTCCACCCTCTCGCTCTGTCCACCCTCTCGCTCTCTCCACCCTCTCTCTCTCTCTGTCCACCCTCTCTCTCTCTGTCCACCCTCTCTCTCTGTCCACCCTCTCTCTCTGTCCACCCTCTCTCTCTCTGTCCACCCTCTCTCTCTGTCCACCCTCTCCCTCTGTCCACCCTCTCTCTCTGTCCACCCTCTCTCTCTCTGTCCACCCTCTCTCTCTCTGTCCACCCTCTCTCTCTCTCTCTCTGTCCACCCTCTCTCTCTGTCCACCCTCTCTCTCTCTGTCCACCCTCTCTCTCTCTGTCCACCCTCTCTCTCTCTGTCCACCCTCTCTCTCTGTCCACCCTCTCTCTCTGTCCACCCTCTCTCGCTCTGTCCACCCTCTCTCTCTCTGTCCACCCTCTCTCTCCCCTCCCAACTTCTCTCCCCCCACCATCTCTCTCTCTCTGTCCACCCTCTCTCTCTCTGTCCACCCTCTCTCTCTGTCCACCCTCTCTCTCTGTCCACCCTCTCTCTCTCTGTCCACCCTATCTCTCTCTGTCCACCCTCTCTCTCTCTGTCCACCCTCTCTCTCTCTGTCCACCCTCTCTCTCTCTGTCCACCCTCTCTCTCTGTCCACCCTCTCTCTCTGTCCACCCTCTCTCTCTCTGTCCACCCTCTATCTCTCTGTCCACCCTCTCCCTCTGTCCACCCTCTCTCTCTCTGTCCACCCTCTCTCTCTGTCCACCCTCTCTCTCTGTCCACCCTCTCTCGCTCTGTCCACCCTCTCTCGCTCTGTCCACCCTCTCTCTCTCTGTCCACCCTCTCTCTCTCTGTCCACCCTCTCTCTCTGTCCACCCTCTCTCTCTCTGTCCACCCTCTCTCTCTCTGTCCACCCTCTCCCTCTGTCCACCCTCTCTCTCTGTCCACCCTCTCTCTCTCTGTCCACCCTCTCTCTCTCTGTCCACCCTCTCTCTCTGTCCACCCTCTCTCTCTCTGTCCACCCTCTCTCTCTCTCTCTGTCCACCCTCCCTCTCTCTCTCTGTCCACCCTCTCTCTCTGTCCACCCTCTCTCTCTCTGTCCACCCTCTCTCTCTCTGTCCACCCTCTCTCTCTCTGTCCACCCTCTCTCTCTCTGTCCACCCTCTCTCTCTCTGTCCACCCTCTCTCTCTCTGTCCACCCTCTCTCTCTCTGTCCACCGTCTCTCTCTGTCCACCCTCACTCTCTGTCCACCCTCTCTCTCTGTCCACCCTCTCTCTCTGTCCACCCTCTCTCGCTCTGTCCACCCTCTCTCTCTCTGTCCACCCTCTCTCTCTCTGTCCACCCTCTCCCTCTGTCCACCCTCTCTCTCTCTGTCCACCCTCTCTCTCTGTCCACCCTCTCTCTCTGTCCACCCTCTCTCTCTGTCCACCCTCTCTCTCTGTCCACCCTCTCTCTCTCTCTGTCCACCCTCTCTCTCTATGTCCACCCTCTCTCTCTCTGACCACCCTCTATCTCTCTGTCCACCCTCTCTCTCTCTGTCCACCCTCTCTCTCTCTGTCCACCCTCTCCCTCTGTCCACCCTCTCTCTCTGTCCACCCTCTCTCTCTGTCCACCCTCTCTCTCTGTCCACCCTCTCTCTCTGTCCACCCTCTCTCTCTCTGTCCACCCTCTCTATCTCTGTCCACCCTCTCTATCTCTGTCCACCCTCTCTCTCTGTCCACCCTCTCTCTCTCTGTCCACCCTCTCTCTCTCTGTCCACCCTCTCTCTCTGTCCACCCTCTCTCTCTGTCCACCCTCTCTCTCTCTGCCCACCGTCCTCTTTCCTCTCTCCCCCCACCCTTTCTCCCTCCCCTCCAAACCTCTCCCCCCACCCTCTCGCTTTCTCCCCCCTCTCTCTCCCTCCCACCCTCTCTCTCTCCCCTCCCACCCTCTCTCCCCCCACCACCATCTCTCTCTCTCAGAGTTTGGACTCCCGGCCACCTTATCTACATCTATCATCACTCAGCTCATTAGACTGCTAAACGACTCCCTGTCAGAGAGAGAAACAGAGAGAGAGAGATGAGAGAGATTCCCAGCCTTCATTCCTATTCAATTTGGATAGAGGCATTACCAGATGTCTCCATGTACTAGGAGTGGGAGGAATAAAGGAGGAATAGAAAGGATCAATGCTAAATGAGATGTTAAAATGACAGGAAATGAACTCTGTGTTAATGTAATGAGATGTTATAATGACAGGAAATGAACTCTGTGTTAATGTGATGAGATGTTATAATGATTAGAATGGACTCCGTGTTAATGTAATGAGATGTTATAATGATTAGAATGGACTCTGTGTTAATATGATGAGATGATATAATGATTAGAATGGACTCTGTGTTAATGTGATGAGATTATATAATGATTAGAATGGACTCTGTGTTAATGTGATGAGATTATATAATGACAGGAAATGAACTCTGTGTTAATGTAATGAGATGTAATAATGACAGGAAATGAACTCTGTGTTAATGTGATGAGATGATATAATGATCAGAATGGACTCTGTGTTAATATGATGAGATGATAGAGTATGCCGATTGGAAGGAGGGATCAGAGAAGGGATTGGGCTGGTACACACGCATGAACACACACAAACACAGACAGATCCAAAAGGGGTTAGGCAATGGGCCGGTACTCCCCTGTTATTGTCTGCTCTCTGCTTAGGGGGGCATTAATTCAGAGAGCGATAACAGGGTGTGTGTGTGTCGCCCCAACCCAGACAAGGACTCCATCAGTCGCTAATTTGATCTACAAGATGCACCAGTGAGGCATAAACAAGTTACCATAGCAACATGAGGCTTTGTAGCTGACCAACACTACCCCCTCCCTCTCCCTGCCCCCTCTCTCTTTCCCTCTCTTTCTATCATTTTCTCTCTTTCATTCATTCATTCATTCTTTCACACACATGCACACTGTGTTCCATGGCAGATAAACAACTGATCATTGGAAACAACATTAAAAGTCCTCAAAACACTAACCTGGACTCAAAACACTAACCTGGACTCAAAACACTAACCTGGACTCAAAACACTAACCTGGACTCATTTTGTTCAGCAACAGATTTTGATACTTTTCATTGAAGACCAAACAAGTGCTCTCAAAAAGGATTGTGAAGCAAAAACATATAGATAAATATAGTTGTACTCAGTGACTTAGTCTCTCTCTCTCTATCCCTCTCGCCCTCTCTCTGTCTGTCTCCAGTCTTTGTCATCTTCTCTGTCTGTCTGTCTGTCTGTCTGTCTGTCTGTCTCTCTCTCTCCCTCTCTCTCTGTCTCCCTCTCTCTCTGTCTCTCTCTCCCTCTCTCTCTCTCTCTCTCTCTCTCTCTCTCTCTCTCTCTCTCTCTCTCCCTCCCTCCCTCCCTCCCTCTCTCCCTCTCTCTCTCTCTCCCTCCCTCCCTCCCTCCCTCCCTCTCTCCCTCCCTCTCTCCCTCCCTCCCTCTCTCCCTCCCTCCCTCCCTCTCTCTCTCTCTCTCTCTCCCCCTCTCTCTCTCTCTCTCTCTCTCTCTCTCTCTCTCTCTCTCTCCCTCTCCCTCCCTCTCTCTCTGTCTATCTCCGGTCTTTGTTAACAGTGTGGTAGTGAGTATCTGGCTGAGTTGTGGAGCACTGTGCAGATGGAAGAGATGTAGCATAAAAGAAAAGGGGCAGCAATTAGTGTTTAGTCCCTTTTAAAAGCCCTCCTCTTGGCAAGCAGCAAGCCCTGCTACAGACCTGACCAGGAGCTATACTAACAGGTTGGGACTCTGTCTCTGTCTCACTCTATCTCTGTCACTAAACAACCCTGGAGAGGAGACGAGAGGAGAGGAGACGAGAGGAGACGAGAGGAGGCGAGAGGAGAGGAGACGAGAGGAGGTGAGAGGAGAGGAGACGAGAGGAGACGAGAGGAGGTGAGAGGAGACGAGAGGAGACGAGAGGAGGCGAGAGGAGAGGAGACGAGAGGAGACGAGAGGAGGTGAGAGGAGAGGAGACGAGAGGAGACGAGAGGAGACGAGAGGAGAGGAGACGAGAGGAGACAAGACGAGACGAGAGGAGACGAGAGGAGACTAGAGGAGACGAGAGGAGACTAGAGGAGACGAGAGGAGACGAGAGGAGACGAGAGGAGACGAGACGAGAGGAGAGGAGACGAGAGGAGACGAGAGGAGACGAGAGGAGACGAGAGGAGAGGAGACGAGAGGAGAGGAGACGAGAGGAGGCGAGAGGAGAGGAGACGAGAGGAGGTGAGAGGAGGTGAGAGGAGAGGAGACGAGAGGAGGTGAGAGGAGAGGAGACGAGAGGAGATGAGAGGAGGCGAGAGGAGAGGAGACGAGACGAGAGGAGACGAGAGGAGACGAGAGGAGAGGAGACGAGAGGAGACGAGACGAGAGGAGAGGAGACGAGAGGAGACGAGACGAGAGGAGACGAGAGGAGACGAGAGGAGACAAGAGGAGACGAGAGGAGACTAGAGGAGACGAGAGGAGACGAGAGGAGAGGAGACGAGAGGAGACGAGAGGAGAGGAGACGAGAGGAGACGAGAGGAGACGAGAGGAGGTGAGAGGAGAGGAGACGAGAGGAGACGAGAGGAGACGAGAGGAGATGAGAGGAGACGAGACGGAGACACATGCCCTCAACATTCTCTAACCTCCCCTGTGTTAAAGTAACGGTGTCAGTCAAAATCCAACACAATAAAGAGAATAGAATGAAAACAAAGGAAAAAGAGATGTTGTTGTTGTATCTGGCCCCGTTGTTGGCCTGTTTTCTGCCCTGTTCAGACCTACAACAATGCAACTGCAGACAGGAACAACAAGGCAAGGGAGGAGGAGGAGAGGAAAGCACTCCCCTACCTCCTCTCCCTACCTCCTCCTCCTTATGCATTCCTCTGGAAATATGAGCACATGATCTCTCTCTCACTCCCTCTCTCTTTTTTCTCTCTCTCCCTCTTTCTCTCTCTCCTTCTCTCTCTCACACACACACCAACCCTGTCTCAGAATTACCCCTGTAGAAAGTGAAGAGGGAAATAAAAGCACGATGGGATGCATTCTGGGTTTTCCTGAGCCCCCAACCACAGACCATTCACATATACCCACAGACAGCCACATACAGCACTACCCCTAAAGCTAACCCTAAACCTGCACCATTCACATCCACATTATTCACTATCTACTACCCATTCACAGCCCCTCTCTACCAGACAGCACCCCCTCCTGACATTACCCAGCCTGGGACAGGAAACACCCAGAGACAACCCTGATATTACCTAGCCTGGGACAGGAAACACCCAGCACCAACCCTGATATTACCTAGCCTGGGACAGGAAACACCCAGCACCAACCCTGATATTACCTAGCCTGGGACAGGAAACACCCAGCACCAACCCTGATATTACCTAGCCTGGGACAGGAAACACCCAGCACCAACCCTGATATTACCTAGCCTGGGACAGGAAACACCCAGCACCAACCCTGATATTACCTAGCCTGGGACAGGAAACAACCAGCACCAACCCTGATATTACCTAGCCTGGGACAGGAAACACCCAGCACCAACCCTGATATTACCCAGCCTGGGACAGGAAACACCCAGCACCAACCCTGATATTACCTAGCCTGGGACAGGAAACACCCAGCACCAACCCTGATATTTCCCAGCCTGGGACAGGAAACACCCAGCACCAACCCTGATATTACCCAGCCTGGGACAGGAAACACACAGAGACAACCTTAACATGGCTCAATGAGAAAGCCCATATGAATCTAAATGAATTGGACCATATGACCATGAGTGTGTGTGTGTGTGTATACCAGTGTGTGTGTGTGTGTGTGTGTGTGTGTGTGTGTGTGTGTGTGTATAGTAAATGTACTCAGCCTGTGAAGCAGCAGTTTCTCTCCATAAACAGCTCATATATCAATTAGAATTCATTAGCATTGTTCAGACAGACTAATTAGCCTGAAACTACAGGAACTACCTGACAACTGGGGCCACAGCTATTCTACTGTCTCTGTGTCTATACACACTTACACACACAGATATACACACACACACACACACACACATACACACAAAGGTATACACACACAGGTGTACATACACACACACACACAGGTATACACACACAGGTACACACACACACACACACATGTATACACACACACATGTATACACACACACACACAGGTATACACACACACACACACAGGTACACACACACACACACACACACACACACAGGTATGTGTGTGTGTACACAGGTACACACACACATACACACACACAGGTATACACACACATGTATACAGACACACACAGGTATACACACACACGCACACAGGTATACACACACAGGTACACACACACACACACACACACACACACGTATACACACACACAGGTACACACACACACACACACACACAGGTATACACACACACACACACACACACAGGTATACACACACAGGTACACACACACACACACAGGTAAACACACACACACAGGTAAACACACACACACACAGGTATACACACACACGCACGGACACACACACACACGGGTATACACACACACACACACACACACACACACACACACAGGTATACACACACAGGTACACACACACACACACACACACAGGTATACACACACACACACATATACATACACACACACAAACACAAACAGACATCACAGGTACACTATTTTCCTCTCTTACAACCCCAGTAATTATCTCTCCATGAAAAGTGTTTTCTTACCAATTGTCACTTCACTGCTATTATCTACTATGCCAATGTGTCAGCCCTGCAGAGCGATGCAGCTGGGAGGTAGGGGGGAGGTAGAGGGGAGGTAGGGGGGCGGTAGAGGGGAGGTAGAGGGGAGGTAGGGGGGCGGTAGAGGGGAGGTAGGGGGGAGGTAGAGGGGAGGTAGGGGGACGGTAGAGGGGAGGTAGAGGGGAGGTAGGGGGGCGGTAGAGGGGAGGTAGGGGGGCGGTAGAGGGGAGGTAGAGGGGAGGTAGGGGGGCGGTTGAGGGGAGGTAGGGGGGAGGTAGAGGGGAGGTAGGGGGGCGGTAGAGGGGAGGTAGAGGGGAGGTAGGGGGGCGGTAGAGGGGAGGTAGGGGGGAGGTAGAGGGGTGGTAGAGGGGTGGTAGAGGGGAGGTAGAGGGGAGGTAAGGGGGAGGTAGAGGGGAGGTAGGGGGGAGGTAGGGGGGAGGTAGAGGGGAGATAGGGGGGAGGTTGAGGGGAGGTAGGGGGGAGGTAGAGGGGAGGTACAATACATGGAAAACCTTTATATTTATCCCTAAACAGACCTGAACCATACAGGTTATCTATAAACAGACCTGAACCATATAGGTTATCCCTAAACAGACCTGAACCATACAGGTTATCTATAAACAGACCTGAACCAGACAGGTTATCCCTAAACAGACCTGAACCATACAGGTTATCTATAAACAGACCTGAACCAGACAGGTTATCCCTAAACAGACCTGAACCATACAGGTTATCCCTAAACAGACCTGAACCATACAGGTTATCCCTAAACAGACCTGAACCATACAGGTTATCCATAAAACAGACCTGAACCATACAGGTTATCCCTAAATAGACCTGAACCATTCAGGTTATCCCTAAACAGACCTGAACCATACAGGTTATCCCTAAACAGACCTGAACCATACAGGTTATCTATAAACAGACCTGAACCAGACAGGTTATCCCTAAACAGACCTGAACCATACAGGTTATCCCTAAACAGACCTGAACCAGACAGGTTATCCCTAAACAGACCTGAACCATACAGGTTATCCCTAAACAGACTTGAACCATACAGGTTATCTATAAACAGACCTGAACCAGACAGGTTATCCCTAAACAGACCTGAACCATACAGGTTATCTATAAACAGACCTGAACCATACAGGTTATCTATAAACAGACCTGAAACATACAGGTTATCCCTAAACAGACCTGAACCATACATGTTATCTATAAACAGACCTGAACCATACAGGTTATCCCTAAACAGACCTGAACCATACCGGTTATCTATAAACAGACCTGAACCATACAGGTTATCCCTAAACAGACCTGAACCATACAGGTTATCCCTAAACAGACCTGAACCATACAGGTTATCCCTAAACAGACCTGAACAATACAGGTTATCCCTAAACAGACCTGAACCATACAGGTTATCCCTAAACAGACCTGAACCAGACAGGTTATCCCTAAACAGACCTGAACCATACAGGTTATCCCTAAACAGACCTGAACCATACAGGTTATCCCTAAACAGACCTGAACCATACAGGTTATCCCTAAACAGACCTGAACCATACAGGTTATCCCTAAACAGACCTGAACCATACAGGTTATCCCTAAACAGACCTGAACCATACAGGTTATCTATAAACAGACCTGAACCATGCAGGTTATCTATAAACAGACCTGAACCAGACAGGTTATCTATAAACAGACCTGAACCATACAGGTTATCTATAAACAGACCTGAACCATACAGGTTATCCCTAAACAGACCTGAACCATACAGGTTATCCCTAAACAGACCTGAACCATACAGGTTATCCCTAAACAGACCTGAACCATACAGGTTATCTATAAACAGACCTGAACCATGCAGGTTATCTATAAACAGACCTGAACCATGCAGCTTATCTATAAACAGACAGGAACCATACAGGTTATCCCTAAACAGACCTGAACCAGACAGGTTATCTATAAACAGACCTGAACCATGCAGCTTATCTATAAACAGACCTGAACCATACAGGTTATCCCTAAACAGACCTGAACCAGACAGGTTATCTATAAACAGACCTGAACCATGCAGGTTATCTATAAACAGACCTGAAACATGCAGCTTATCTATAAACAGACCTGAACCATACAGGTTATCCCTAAACAGACCTGCACCAGACAGGTTATCTATAAACAGACCTGAACCATACAGGTTATCTATAAACAGACCTGAACCATACAGGTTATCTATAAACAGACCTGAACCATACAGGTTATCCCTAAACAGACATGAACCATACAGGTTATCTATAAACAGACCTGAACCAGACAGGTTATCTATAAACAGACCTGAACCAGACAGGTTATCTATAAACAGACCTGAACCATACAGGTTATCTATAAACAGACCTGAACCATACAGGTTATCTATAAACAGACCTGAACCATACAGGTTATCTATAAACAGACCTGAACCATACAGGTTATCCCTAAACAGACCTGAACCATACAGGTTATCTATAAACAGACCTGAACCATACAGGTTATCTATAAACAGACCTGAACCAGACAGGTTATCTATAAACAGACCTGAACCATACAGGTTATCCCTAAACAGACCTGAACCAGACAGGTTATCTATAAACAGACCTGAACCAAACAGACCTGAACCATACAGGTTATCTATAAACAGACCTGAACCATACAGGTTATCCCTAAACAGACCTGAACCATACAGGTTATCTATAAACAGACCTGAACCATGCAGGTTATCTATAAACAGACCTGAACTAGACAGGTTATCTATAAACAGACCTGAACCAGACAGGTTATCTATAAACAGACCTGAACCATACAGGTTATCCCTAAACAGACCTGAACCAGACAGGTTATCTATAAACAGACCTGAACCATACAGGTTATCCCTAAACAGACCTGAACCATACAGGTTATCTATAAACAGACCTGAACCATACAGGTTATCCCTAAACAGACCTGAACCATACAGGTTATCTATAAACAGACCTGAACCATGCAGGTTATCTATAAACAGACCTGAACTAGACAGGTTATCTATAAACAGACCTGAACCAGACAGGTTATCTATAAACAGACCTGAACCATACAGGTTATCCCTAAACAGACCTGAACCAGACAGGTTATCTATAAACAGACCTGAACCATACAGGTTATCCCTAAACAGACCTGAACCATACAGGTTATCTATAAACAGACCTGAACCATACAGGTTATCCCTAAACAGACCTGAACCATACAGGTTATCTATAAACAGACCTGAAACATACAGGTTATCTATAAACAGACCTGAAACATACAGGTTATCTATAAACAGACCTGAACCAAACAGACCTGAACCATACAGGTTATCTATAAACAGACCTGAGCCATACAGGTTATCCCTAAACAGACCTGAACCATACAGGTTATCTATAAACAGACCTGAACCATGCAGGTTATCTATAAACAGACCTGAACTAGACAGGTTATCTATAAACAGACCTGAACCAGACAGGTTATCTATAAACAGACCTGAACCATACAGGTTATCCCTAAACAGACCTGAACCAGACAGGTTATCTATAAACAGACCTGAACCATACAGGTTATCCCTAAACAGACCTGAACCATACAGGTTATCTATAAACAGACCTGAACCATACAGGTTATCCCTAAACAGACCTGAACCATACAGGTTATCTATAAACAGACCTGAACCAGACAGGTTATCTATAAACAGACCTGAACCAGACAGGTTATCTATAAACAGACCTGAACCATACAGGTTATCCCTAAACAGACCTGAACCAGACAGGTTATCTATAAACAGACCTGAAACAGACAGGTTATCTATAAACAGACCTGAACCAAACAGACCTGAACCATACAGGTTATCTATAAACAGACCTGAACCATACAGGTTATCTATAAACAGACCTGAACCATACAGGTTATCCCTAAACAGACCTGAACCAGACAGGTTATCTATAAACAGACCTGAAACATACAGGTTATCTATAAACAGACCTGAACCAAACAGACCTGAACCATACAGGTTATCTATAAACAGACCTGAGCCATACAGGTTATCCCTAAACAGACCTGAACCATACAGGTTATCTATAAACAGACCTGAACCATGCAGGTTATCTATAAACAGACCTGAACCAGACAGGTTATCTATAAACAGACCTGAACCAGACAGGTTATCTATAAACAGACCTGAACCAGACAGGTTATCTATAAACAGACCTGAACCAGACAGGTTATCTATAAACAGACCTGAACCAGACAGGTTATCTATAAACAGACCTGAACCAGACAGGTTATCTATAAACAGACCTGAACCATACAGGTTATCTATAAACAGACCTGAACCAGACAGGTTATCTATAAACTCTGTGAGTTCAATATGAGACTGCAGTACAGAGCACATTTAGGTAAGGCCCTGTGAGTTCAATATGAGTCTGCAGTACAGAGCACATTTAGGTAAGGCCCTGTGAGTTCAATATGAGTCTGCAGTACAGAGCACATTTGGGTAAGGCCCTGTGAGTTCAATATGAGTCTGCAGTACAGAGCACATTTAGGTAAGGCCCTGTGAGTTCAATATGAGACTGCAGTACAGAACACATTTAGGTAAGGCCCTGTGAGTTCAATATGAGTCTGCAGTACAGAGCACATTTAGGTAAGGCCCTGTGAGTTCAATATGAGACTGCAGTACAGAACACATTTAGGTAAGGCTCTGTGAGTTCAATATGAGACTGCAGTACAGAGCACATTTAGGTAAGGCCCTGTGAGTTCAATATGAGTCTGCAGTACAGAGCACATTT
Source organism: Oncorhynchus clarkii lewisi (assembly GCF_045791955.1). NCBI lineage: Eukaryota > Metazoa > Chordata > Actinopteri > Salmoniformes > Salmonidae > Oncorhynchus > Oncorhynchus clarkii. The sequence continues at coordinate 30,762,565 of NC_092160.1, read as the reverse complement.
GGGTAAGGCCCTGTGAGTTCAATATGAGACTGCAGTACAGAACACATTTAGGTAAGGCTTTGTGTGTTCAATATGAGTCTGCAGTACAGAGCACATTTAGGTAAGGCCCTGTGAGTTCAATATGAGACTGCAGTACAGAGCACATTTAGGTAAGGCCCTGTGAGTTCAATATGAGTCTGCAGTACAGAGCACATTTAGGTAAGGCTCTGTGAGTTCAATATGAGTCTGCAGTACATAACACATTTAGGTAAGGCTCTGTGAGTTCAATATGAGTCTGCAGTACATAACACATTTAGGTAAGGCCCTGTGACTTAGACATGGGTATGGAGGTATAGAGCCTGGTAACTGGTAAGCAGCCTGGAGGTACTACTGTAGATGTGGCTAGTTATGCCATATCTACTGTCATCATAGAGTTCAGTACAGCTTGGCCTAATTGATACGGTTGGACCGCACCAGTTCCAACACAGAGAGAGGGAACATCAATCAAAGGTCAAATGTATTTGTATAATTAAACATGATGTCTAACATATACAGAAATACATATTGATCTCTATATAGTCTCAAATGGTACCATATTCACTACTTTGGACCAACATCAATGGACTGTAGATAGGGAATAGGGGGCCATTTGAGACTCACTCCACGGTTGACATCCCCCAGAGGAGGAAACGTTGCTGTAATTAGTTTCTGAACGTTTTGTCCTCTTGGTTGTGATGGACCCGAGCTGTGCCCTGCCACTGTAAAGATGTTATTAAGAAACCCTGGACGCTCCATAAACACAGCAGACATAAACACACACACCACGGAGTGTACACTCACATTTCCTTACATGTCATAAACAATAAACAGACAGTCAGAGAGCTGACGCACTGCCAAAATCAGACAGAAACACACACATCTGGCCCTAGCCACGTTTCAGTCAACAGGATGGATGTTACCTACACGTACAGAAAGCAGGTCAAACCATAGAGATAGATAGAGGACTCTAATGCCCCAAAGTCCATTTTATCATGGACAGTACCATTAAGGACTTTTCCCATTTTAAAGTAGTCAACTGGGTGGGACTTCCTATGGGTGAAGGAAGTATCACATAATTCCATCCAGGTCATCAGGAGGGATCAGCCAATGAATGTGACTTATGAGCAAACATTCCATAACTGTAGGTGGCAGGAAATCGCCAACCTTGACTTTATACCTGTTCAGTTTGTTGATCAACTCATAGAAATAGTAGAAGAAGAAAATGTACTACTTCAAAATGGAGATGGCCTCAATGGAGCTTCCCATGCTCTCACAGACGCCATAATGGGACGTATACAATGGTGTGTCCTCTATCTATCTCTATGGGTCAAACACAGACATCAATGCTATTGGATTGAATTAGACATTAGGCCAGCGTATACACAGGCTTGTGTTGTGTCCAAATACTCCCTCTCGTGTTAAAGACTGGAGCGCAGAAGGTTTAAACCCCAGAGACACAAACAGAGCTCAGAAGGTTTTAACGTTATTTAATATGTATTTCATTATGTGCCGTAAAATAGAGTGCTGCCCAAAGATACTGTATATTCCTCATCTTCACTGTTCCTATTAGGGGAGTAAAATCAAGATATCACAGACACAGCCCAGACTGTCACAGATAGAGCCCCGACTGTCACAGATAGAGCCCCGACTGTCACAGATAGAGCCCAGACTGTCACAGACAGAGCCCATACTGTCACAGATAGAGCCCGGAATGTCACAGATAGGGCCCAGACTGTCATAGATAGAGCCCAGACTGTCAGACATAGTCCAAGTGCTGCTTTAAAAGCGTGAATACAGACACTCTCTCTTTCTTTTTCCCCATCGCTATCTCTCGCCCCTTTCTCTATCTCTCCCTTTCTCCCCCTCTCGCTATCTCTCTCCATTTCTCGCTATCTCTCTCCCTTTCTCCCCCTCCTCTATCTCTCTCCCTTTCTTTCCCTCTCTTGCTCTCAGAGGTTCAGGATTCTGTTAACTCACTCTCACTGGCATGAAGTGAAAATCACATTCAGCATGACTCATCTCATCCCAAACAATCTCAAACTGACAGTACACACACACACACACACACTATCATTATCACATGAGGATGAACAGCTTTCCTCAGGTCAACACAGAGGGAGGGAGGGAGGGAGGGAGGGAGGGAGGGAGGGAGGGAGGGAGGGAGGGAGGGAGGGAGGGAGGGAGGGAGGGAGGGAGACAAGAGACAAGAGAGTGGAGAGAAAGAGAGAGAGAGAGAGAGAGAGAGAGAGAGAGAGAGAGGAAGAGACAAGAGAGTGGAGAGAAAGGAAAGAGAGAGAGAGATAGAGAGAGAGAGAGAGAGAGAGAGAGAGAGAGAGAGAGAGGAAGAGACAAGAGAGTGGAGAGAAAGGAAAGAGAGAGAAGAAGAGACAAGAGAGTGGAGAGAAAGGAAGAGAGAGAGAGAGAGAGAGAGAGAGAGAGAGAGAGAGAGAGAGGGGAAGAGACAAGAGAGTGGAGAGAAAGGAAAGAGAGAGAGAGAGAGAGAGAGAGAGAGAGAAAGGAAAGAGAGAGAGGAAGAGACAAGAGAGTGGAGAGAAAGGAAAGAGAGAGAGAGGAGCGTTTCAGTCAGTGTATAGTCCTGGTCCTGAGGTTGCTCTGTGACCCTCACACACAGAGAGCTCATTCTTCCCCTGTTCCTCCCCTCCCATCGCCGCGACACACACACCCTCACACTCTCTCTTTTTCACGTATGCACGCACGCACACGCACACACACACAGCCAGCTGCCTCCCATCACAAAGGCTCAGCCACAGATGGATGCTGCATGCTCAGTAAAGATCTCTCTTCTCCGCAGGCGTCAGCCAAACCAGCCCTGCCACAACCACTCACTATGTGTGTGTGTGTGTGTGTGTGTGTGTGTGTGCGTGCATGCGTGCGCGTGCGTGCGTGTGTGTGCGTGTGCGTGATAGAGACAGAGTATACCAGAATGCTCAGAGGGAGGATGGTTCTGGATTGGGGTGGATTCCCCCAGAGCGGCGAGTTGGACCCAGATCCAAGGTTCTAATCAGACCACAGCAGCCAAGGGAGAGAACAGGATAGCCTTGCAGGGAGGAACAATAGCATCTCTCATATTCACTGGACAACATTTCAATCCCAGAAAAGAAAGAAAGAATGATAATGATTATCAAACCTTCACAGCTGGCTGTATGGTGAACCAGAGGACATCTGCACTGCAGTGTGTATGCTGCGTCCCAAATTGCACCCTATTCCCAAAATAGAGCACTACTTTTGACCAGGGCTCAGGTCAAAAGTAGTGTGCTTTATAGGGAATAGGATTCCATTTGGGATGCAATCTATGAGATGGGCCAACACAGGCATCTGAAAAGAGTCTGAAACTACTTCTGAGCGAGAACAACTTTCTGTAATGTCTAAAATCAATGGTTCAAATCAATCAAGGCCACTGGCAAATCCCTTACTTCTCAACCAATCAGAATGATTTTCATACCATACAGATGTAGGATCTTAATTTGAGCCCGTTTCCTACAGCAGCAAAAGAATCGTGCAGCAACAGGAAGTGTGAATTATTTTGAGGATGATAATGAATGGACATTTTTGTAGGGGTTGATACATAAGGGAAATTACAAACTTCAAAAGCCTTTTTTAACCTTCAATACACTACAAGTTTTAAATGTCCTCATTGCAGGAAAGTTCTACTGCAACAGGGTGATCAAATTAAGATCCTACACTTATACAGACTTTCCTCTGCAACAGAGAGAATTGTATCAGAGCCTATGTGGGTTTGACTATGTATGAGACCTCCTGTTTCAAGTTTTAGGGGGATATTTCATGGATGTGTGTGTAAGGTATACCGTACGTGACGGTTCAACAGGTGTTAACACAAACCAGCTACAGCTGAAAAGCTTTGGGTGTTAGAGACTGAAACCTGTTGCTGAACAAAGGGAAGGGAAAAGAATGTGAGAGGAAGATAGAGGAGAGCAAGAGGAAGACAGAGAGAGTTCATTTTTATTGTTTATTATTTCACTTTTGTATATTATCTACCTCACTTGCTTTGGCAATGTTAACACGTTTCCCATGACAATAAAGCCCCTTGAATTGAATTGAGAGAGAAAAAGAGAGAGAGAGAAAGAGAGAGAGAGGAAGACAGGAGAGACAGAGAGAGGAGAGAAAGAGAGAGGAAGATAGAGGAGAGAGAGAGAGAGGCGAGAGAGAGTGATTGAGGAAGATAGAGGAGAGAGAGAAAGTGAGAGAGAGGAAGACAGAGGAGAGACAGAGACAGGAGAGAGAGAGGAAGATAGAGGAGAGAGAGAGCGAGAGAAGAAAACCCCCAGCTCTAATAGGCTGGTCTGAACCTCTCAGTGAAGACAAAGTTAAAGACACTACCACTGTTCATCTGTCAGATCCAGGGCCAATCACAGGGGAGAGGAAAGTACCAAACCAAATGTGTTTTTCAGGTTGAATTAATATAATCCTGCTATTGTTCAGAGCAGTCTCTCTCACTCTCTCTCTCTCTCTGTCTCTCACTCTCTCTCTCTCTGTCTCTCTCTCTCTCAATTCAATTCAATTCAAGGGCTTTATTGGCATGGGAAACATGTGTTAACATTGCCAAAGCAAGTGAGGTAGATAATATACAGTGCATTGCGAAAGTATTCGGCCCCCTTGAACTTTGCGACCTTTTGCCACATTTCAGGCTTCAAACATAAAGATATAAAACTGTATTTTTTTGTAAAGAATCAACAACAAGTGGGACACAATCATGAAGTGGAACGACATTTATTGCATATTTCAAACTTTTTTAACAAATCAAAAACTGAAAAATTGGGTGTGCAAAATTATTCAGCCCCCTTAAGTTAATACTTTGTAGCGCCACCTTTTGCTGCGATTACAGCTGTAAGTCGCTTGGGGTATGTCTCTATCAGTTTTGCACATCGAGAGACTGAAATTTTTTCCCATTCCTCCTTGCAAAACAGCTCGAGCTCAGTGAGGTTGGATGGAGAGCATTTGTGAACAGCAGTTTTCAGTTCTTTCCACAGATTCTCGATTGGATTCAGGTCTGGACTTTGACTTGGCCATTCTAACACCTGGATATGTTTATTATTGAACCATTCCATTGTAGATTTTGCTTTAAGTTTTGGATCATTGTCTTGTTGGAAGACAAATCTCCGTCCCAGTCTCAGGTCTTTTGCAGACTCCATCAGGTTTTCTTCCAGAATGGTCCTGTATTTGGCTCCATCCATCTTCCCATCAATTTTAACCATCTTCCCTGTCCCTGCTGAAGAAAAGCAGGCCCAAACCATGATGCTGCCACCACCATGTTTGACAGTGGGTATGGTGTGTTCAGGGTGATGAGCTGTGTTGCTTTTACGCCAAACATAACGTTTTGCATTGTTGCCAAAAAGTTCAATTTTGGTTTCATCTGACCAGAGCACCTTCTTCCACATGTTTGGTGTGTCTCCCAGGTGGCTTGTGGCAAACTTTAAACGACACTTTTTATGGATATCTTTAAGAAATGGCTTTCTTCTTGCCACTCTTCCATAAAGGCCAGATTTGTGCAATATACGACTGATTGTTGTCCTATGGACAGAGTCTCCCACCTCAGCTGTAGATCTCTGCAGTTCATCCAGAGTGATCATGGGCCTCTTGGCTGCATCTCTGATCAGTCTTCTCCTTGTATGAGCTGAAAGTTTAGAGGGACGGCCAGGTCTTGGTAGATTTGCAGTGGTCTGATACTCCTTCCATTTCAATATTATCGCTTGCACAGTGCTCCTTGGGATGTTTAAAGCTTGGGAAATCTTTTTGTATCCAAATCCGGCTTTAAACTTCTTCACAACAGTATCTCGGACCTGCCTGGTGTGTTCCTTGTTCTTCATGATGCTCTCTGAGCTTTTAACGGACCTCTGAGACTATCACAGTGCAGGTGCATTTATACGGAGACTTGATTACACACAGGTGGATTGTATTTATCATCATTAGTCATTTAGGTCAACATTGGATCATTCAGATATCCTCACTGAACTTCTGGAGAGAGTTTGCTGCACTGAAAGTAAAGGGGCTGAATAATTTTGCACGCCCAATTTTTCAGTTTTTGATTTGTTAAAAAAGTTTGAAATATCCAATAAATGTCGTTCCACTTCATGATTGTGTCCCACTTGTTGTTGATTCTTCACAAAAAAATACAGTTTTATATCTTTATGTTTGAAGCCTGAAATGTGGCAAAAGGTCGCAAAGTTCAAGCGGGCCGAATACTTTCGCAATGCACTGTATAAAGTGAATATATAAAGTGAAATAAATCTCTCTCTCTCTCTCTCTCTCTGTCTCTCTCTCTCTCTCTGTCTCTCTCTCTGTCTCTCTCTCTCTGTCTCTCTCTCTGTCTGTCTCTCTCTCTCTCAATTCAATTCAATTCAATTCAAGGGCTTTATTGGCATGGGAAACATGTGTTAACATTGCCAAAGCAAAGCAAAATATTCACATACAAAGTGAATATATAAAGTGAAAAACAACAAAAATTAACAGTAAACATTACACAAACAGAGGTTTCAAAACAGTAAAGACATTACAAATGTCATATTATATATATATATACAGTGTTTTAACAATGTACAAATGGTCTCTCTCTCTCTCTCTCACTCTCTCTGTTTCTCTGTTTCTCTCTCTGTCTCTCTCTCTCTCTCTCTCTGTCTCTCTCTCTCTCTCTCTCTCTCTGTCTCACTCTCTCTGTCGCTCTCTCTCTCTCTGTCTCTCACTCTCTCTCTCTGTCTCTCACTCTCTCTGTCTCTCTCTCTCTCTCTGTCTCTCACTCTGTCTGTCTGTCTGTCTGTCTGTATGTCTGTCTCTCTCTCTCTCTCTCACTCACACACACACATAAATCATGCCAAACATACGATTGTGTGTTACCATATCAGCATTTCTATTGTTGTGTTTTTGTTGTGTTAGTAAAACAGCTTCCCTGGGAAACCTCAAAACAGCTGACGAAACGTCATCTCACTGACCCTCATCAGTTATACACACACACACACACACACACACACACACACACACACACACACACACACACACACACCACCTCAGCAACTCTAATCTATGATCAACATGATGTTATTTAGCTTAGTAACATGTTTCTGTCTCAGCAGGCCACGAGCTGCTACTCACACTGACACAGTGAGACTAAGATTGTTCAACTGTGAATAAATTGTTAATTAAGTTAGGCCTGTTGTCTTTCAGAGCTCCAGAAATTCAGCATATCTTCTCCCTAATAAAGACTCCCAAAGGTACGTTAAAACTCTGGGAGCATGTTTAACAGTCTGTTGTTCTTCCTAATAAACACTCCCAAAGGGTATCCTCAGTTACCTGATGAATAACACATTGTTAAATGATGTTTAAAAGGTTCCTATTCCCAATCCCATCATCATCACCGGTTCATGCCTCTGGATTAATCTCCTCATCTCACAACTGATAATTCAGCTCCAAACTATTTCAGATGCCATGAAATCAATGACAAATCTGTGTTATGGAGAAAGGTACATGACATTTTAATCTGTGTTATGGAGAAAGGTACATGACATTTTAATCTGTGTTATGGAGAAAGGTACATGACATTTTAATCTGTGTTGTGGAGAAAAGGTACATGACATTTTAATCTGTGTTATGGAGAAAGGTACATGACATTTTAATCTGTGTTATGGAGAAAGGTACATGACATTTTAATATGTGTCTGTATTTCCTCTCTCTCTGATGATTTATGTTGGTCTCTGGATCCCTCATTACCATAAGGCTTGTCCTACTTCCCAAAATGGCACCCTATTCCCTATATAGTGCACTAGTATCATCAGAGCCCTATGGACCCTATTCCCTATATAGTGCACTAATGTTGCTCAGCTGAAGGAGACAGGAGCAACACTGCACATGTTGGAGAGGCCTCCAGATTTATTGCTCTCTCTAGCTTCCCTTACTTTCTCTCTCTCCCCCCTCTCTCTCTCTTTCTCTCTCTCTCTCTCTCTCCCCAGCTGACAGCTGTGGTACTACACCTCGGGACAAACCTGGAGAGAGTGAGATAGGGAGAAAGGCAAAGTGTGTGTGAGAGAGAGAGAGAGAGAGAGAGAGAGAGGGAGGAATTAGACCAAAGTTCTCAATTGGTACAAAATATATAGATTACTGCACACACTACAATTACTCAGGTTTAAAATTAAACTCAACTGAACACCTTAATGAGACAGTGAATAACTGAGATTTATGGCATTTAATGGCATTCTACGCCATTAAAAAAACAAATTCCAATTGAAATACCTATTATAAATTGGCTGTGTCATTGAACCAATTGCACTTTATGGCAATGAGGTGTGGGGTCCACTTGCAAAACAAGATTTCCCAGACTGGGACAAACACCCCATTTAAACCCTGCATGCAGAGATCTGTAAGATTATCCAGAGGAAAACTACAAACAATGCATGCAGGGCAGAATTAGGCCAATATCCACTAATAATACAAACTCAAAGAGCAACTAAGTTTTGGAAACATCTAAAATATAGTGACCCCCTCTCATATCATTACCAAGCCCTGCAATACCAAGAGCTGAGCAAAGAAAAGAGTTTCCTCATCCAGGTGGTACTGAACAAAACTAAATGACTTATTGGGAAACACAAACACAAATGAAATGCACTGCTGTCTGGCCCTGAATCGACAGTACACCGTGGCAAACTATTTGACCATGGTTACTGAACAAAACCTTAGAAAAACCTTGACAAAGTACAGGCTCAGTGAGCAAAGCCTTGCCATTGAGAATGATAGACACAGGAAACATGGCTGTTTGTAGAGGAAAGGCTGTGCAACCACTGCACAACAGCAGAACCTGGCTCCCTGTAGAGGAAAGGCTGTACAACCACTGCAGCACAGCAGAACCTGAGACAGAGCTGCATTTCCTGACAAAATGTAAAAAATAGAAAACATTTCTCAAAATTTGAAACCCTTATTCAAGGTTTGTACCAAATTACCATATGATAGACCACATATTCAACCTGCACACCCTAATTGACAAACAAACCAAAACAAAGGCAAAGTCTTCTCATGCTTTGCTGATATCAAAGAAGCTTTCGATGCAATTTGGCAAGAGGGTCTGCTATACAAACTGGAAAGTGGTGTTGGGTGAAAAACACCCTAAATTATAAAATCTATGTACACAAACAACAAGTGTGCGGTTATAATTTGCAAAAAAACACAGACATTTATTTCCACAGGGCCAGGGGGTGAGACAGGGATGTAGCTTACCTTCTTCAAAATATACACTGCTCAAAAAAATAAAGGCAACACTTAAACAACACAATGTAACTCCAAGTCAATCACACTTCTGTGAAATCAAACTGTCCACTTAGGAAGCAACACTGATTGACAATACATTTCACATGCTGTTGTGCAAATGGAATAGACAACAGGTGGAAATGATAGGCAATTAGCAAGACACACCCAATAAAGGAGTGGTTCTGCAGGTGGTGACCACAGACCACTTCTCAGTTCCTATGCTTCCTGGCTGATGTTTTGGTCACTTTGAATGCTGGCGGTGCTTTCACTCTAGTGGTAGCATGAGACGGAGTCTACAACCCACACAAGTGGCTCAGGTAGTGCAGCTCATCCAGGATGGCACATCAATGCGAGATGTGGCAAGAAGGTTTACTGTGTCTGTCAGCGTAGTGTCCAGAGCATGGAGGCGCTACCAAAGAGACAGGCCAGTACATCAGGAGACGTGGAGGAGGCCGTAGGAGCAACCCAGCAGCAGGACCGCTACCTCCGCCTTTGTGCAAGGAGGAGCAGGAGGAGCACTGCCAGAGCCCTGTAAAATGACCTCCAGCAGGCCACAAATGTGCATGTGTCTGCTCAAACGGTCAGAAACAGACTCCATGAGGGTGGTATGAGGGCCCGACGTCCACAGGTGGGGGTTGTGCTTACAGCCCAACACCGTGCAGGACGTTTGGCATTTGCCAGAGAACACCAAGATTGGCAAATTTGCCACTGGCGCCCTGTGCTCTTCACCGATGAAAGCAGGTTCATACTGAGCACATGTGACAGTCTGGAGACACCGTGGAGAACGTTCTGCTGCCTGCAACATCCTCCAGCATGACCGGTTGGCGGTGGGTCAGTCATGGTGGGGGGTGGCATTTCTTTGGTCGGCCGCACAGCCCTCCATGTGCTCGCCAGAGGTAGCCTGACTGCCATTAGGTACCGAGATGAGATCCTCACACCCCTTGTGAGACCATATTCTGGTGCGGTTGGCCCTGGGTTCCTCCTAATGCAAGACAATGCTAGACCTCATGTGGCTGTGTCAGCAGTTCCTGCAAGAGGAAGGCATTGATGCTATGGACTGGCCCGCCCGTTCCCCAGACCTGAATCCAATTGAGCACATCCGGGACATCATGTCTCGCTCCATCCACCAACCCCCCATAGACTGTGGGGGGTTGGCGGATGCTTTAGTCCAGGTCTGGGAGGAGATCCCTCAGGAGACCATCCGCCACCTCATCAGGAGCATGCCCAGGCATTGTAGGGAGGTCATACAGGCACGTGGAGGCCACACACACTACTGAGCCTCATTTTGACTTGTTTTAAGGACATTACATCAAAGTTGGATCAGCCTGTAGTGTGGTTTTCACTTTAATTTTGAGTGTGACTCCAAATCCAGACCTCCATGGGTTGATAAATTTGATTTCCATTGATAATTTTTGTGTGATTTTGTTGTCAGCACATTCAACTATGTAAATAAAAAAGTATTTAATAAGAATATTTCATTCATTCAGATCTAGGACGTGTTATTTTAGTGTTCCCTTTATTTTTTTGAGCAGCGTTTATCAACCAATTGGCGAGGGCACTAGGACAGTCTGCAGCACCAAGCCTCACCCTACTAGATATTGAAGTCAAATGTCAACTGTATGCAGATGATCTGGTGCTTCTGTCCCCAACCAAGGAGGACCTACAGCAGCACCTAGATCTTCGGCACAGATTCTGCCAGACCTGGGCCCTGACAGTAAATCTCAATGGTGTTCAAAAAAAGGTCCAGTTGCCAAGACCACGAACACAAATATCATCTAGACACCGTTGCCCTAGAGCACACAGCACGAGCTGAGAGACAAGGCCCGAAGGGCCTTCTATGACATCAAAAGGAACATAAAATTTGACATAGCAATTAGGATCTGGTTAAAAAAATACTTGAATCAGTAAAAGAACCCATTGACCTTTATGGTTGTGATGGCTGGGGTCCAACCAAGAATTCACAAAATGGGACAAACACCAAATTGAGATTCTGCATGCAAAATTCTGCAAAAAATATCCTCCTTGTACAACGTAAAACACAAAAAAATGCATGCAGAGCAGAATTAGGCCGATACCCTCTAATGATCAAAATCCAGAAAAGAGCAGTTTAATTTTACAACCACTTAAGCGATTTCCAAACTTTAAATAACAAAGCCATCACCTACAGAGAGATGAACCTGGAGAAGAGTCCCCTAAGCGAGCTGGTCCTGGGGATCTGTTCACAAACACACCCTACAGAGCCCCAGGACAGCAACACAATTAGACCCAACCAAATCATGAGAAAACAAAAAGATAATTACTTGACACATTGGAAAGAACTTGCAAAAAAACAGAGCAAACTAGAATACTATTTGGCCCTACACAGAGAGTACACATTGGCAGAATACTTGACCACTGTGATTGACCCAAAATGAAGGACAAAATGAAGGACTGTAAATATAACCCATATTTATGTTGATTTATTTTCCCTTTTGTACTTTAATTATTTGCACATCATTACAACACTGTATATATACATAATATGACATTTGAAATATCTTTTTATTTTGGAACTTTTATGAGTGTAATGTTTACTGTTCATTTTGTACTGTTTATTTCACTTTTGTTTAGGATCTACTTCACTTGCTTTGACAATCTAAACATATTTTTCCCATGATAATAAAGCCCCTTTAATTGAGAGAGAGAGAGGATAGAGAAAGAGAGAGAGAGAGAGAGAGAGAGAGAGAGAGAGAAAGAGAGATAGAGAGTGAGTGAGAGAGGGAGAGAAAGAGAGAGACAGGGTGAGTGAGTGAGTGAGTGAGTGAGTGAGTGAGTGAGTGAGTGAGTGAGTGAGTGAGTGAGTGAGTAAGTGAGTGAGTGAGTATGTGTGGAGAATTGAGAGTACACAGCAGCCCATAACTGCCTTCCAAATTGCACCCTATTCCCCACGGGCCCTGGTCAAAAGGAGTGCGCTATATAGGGACTAGGGTGACATTTGCAAAGCATCCCATCTCTGTCAGGGACACTTTGATTGGCCTGATTGTCTCTAATATTGAGACAGCATAATAAACACTATAACACTGGGAATTAGCAAGTCTAATCTCTGTCTCTCTCTCTCTCCCCCTACCTCTCTTTCTCTTTTTCTCTGTCGCTCCCCTATCTCTCTTTCTCTTTGTCTCTATCTCTCTCCTCTCCCTCTCTCTCTCTCTCTTTCTCTTCTATCTCTCCTTCTCTCTGTCTCTCTCTCTCCCTTATCTCTGTCTCTCCACTATCTCTCTTTCTCTCTGTCTCTCTCTCCCTATCTCTCTTTCTATGTCTCTCCCCTACCTCTCTTTCTCTTTGTCTCTCTCTCCCCCTAACTCTCTTCTTCTTTGTCTCTCCTCTACCTCTTTCTCTCTGTTTCTCTCTCCCCCTATCTCTCTTTCTCTCTGTCTCTCTCTCTCCCCCCCAGCTCTCTTTCTCTCTGTCTCTCTCTCTCCCCTATCTATATTTCTCTCTTTCTCACTCTCTCCCCTACCTCACTTTCTCTTTGTCTCTCCCCTATCTCTCTTTCTCTCTGTCTCTCCCCTACCTCTCTTTCTCTTTGTCTCTCCCCTACCTCTCTTTCTCTTTGTCTCTAGCCCTACCTCTCTTTCTATGTCTCTCCCCTACCTCTCTTTCTCTTTGTCTCTCCCCTACCTCTCTTTCTCTTTGTCTCTAGCCCTACCTCTCTTTCTGTCTCTCCCCTACATCTCTTTCTCTTTGTCTCTCTCCCTAACTCTCTTTCTCTTTGTCTCTCCTCTACCTCTCTTTCTCTCTGTCTCTCTCTCCCCTCTCTCTTTCTCTCTGTCTCTCCCCTATCTCTCTCTCTCTCTCTCTCTCTCTCTCTCTCTCTCTCCCCTATCTCTCTCTCTCTCTCTCTCCCCTATCTCTCCGTCTCTCTCTCTCCCCTATCTCTCTGTCTCTCTCTCTCCCTATCTCTCTTTCTATGTATCTCCCCTACCTCTCTTTCTCTTTGTCTCTCTCTCCCCCTAACTCTGTTTCTCTTTGTCTCTCCTCTACCTCTTTCTCTCTTTCTCTCTCTCCCCCTATCTCTCTTTCTCTCTGTCTCTCTCTCCCCTATCTCTCTGTCTCTCTCTCTCCCCTATCTCTCTGTCTCTCTCTCTCTCTCCCCTATCTCTCTTTCTCTCTGTCTCTCCCCTATCTCTCTTTCTCTCTCCTAGCCCTCTTTCTCTCTGTCTCTCCCCGATCTCTCTCTCCACCACCCCCCTCTCTCTCTCTCTCTCTCTCTCTCTTTCTATCTCTCTCTCTCCCCATCTCTCTCTTTCTGTCTTTTTTTCTTTCTTTCTCTCTCTCTCTTTCTGTCTCTCTCTCCCCCCTTCTCTCTCTTTTCCCTCTCTCACTATTTCTCTGTTTCGGTCTCTCCCCTCTCTCAGTCTCTCTCTCTCTACTCTCCTCAGGGATATCTCTCATCTGACGGGGAAAATAATGACACACAATCATCACCATGGATACGCCATCATCACAGAGTCCCATGAGGGTGGATGGAGAGGATATTAATACATACACAGGTCATGTACACACACACACACACACACACACACACACACACACACACACACACACACACACACACACACACACACACACAGCGTTGAGTGAGGGGCTAAATTAATTAGGCAGTAGATTAGATAGCGGTAGGTTATATGAGACGTTCAGCTTCTCCATGTGCATTGTGGAAACACTCTCTCTCTAAAACCAGATCATGTGACTTTGCTGCAAATCAAATAAACTAGAGTATTTTGTGTGGTATAATAATTTCATCTTGTGTTTAACTATTTGTATAATAAAACAAATTTGCTCACAAAATAAACAAAATAAATCTTGTATACATGGATAGACCAATAATGGTTTAGATTCCCCATCAGCGAATGACTCTCTCTGATCATGTGGTTTAGATTCCCCATCAGTGAATGGCTCTCTCTCTGATCATGTGGTTTAGATTCCCCATCAGTGAATGACTCTCCCTGATCATGTGGTTTAGATTCCCCATCAGTGAATGGCTCTCTCTCTGATCATGTGGTTTAGATTCCCCATCAGTGAATGACTCTCTCTGATCATGTGGTTTTGATTCCCCATCAGTGAATGACTCTCTCTGATCATGTGGTTTTGATTCCCCATCAGTGAATGACTCTCTCTGATCATGTAGTTTAGATTCCCCATCAGTGAATGACTCTCTGATCATGTAGTTTAGATTCCCCATCAGTGAATGACTCTCTCTCTGATCATGTGGTTTAGATTCCCCATCAGTGAATGACTCTCTCTCTGATCATGTGGTTTTGATTCCCCATCAGTGAATGACTCTCTCTCTGACCATGTGGTTTAGATTCCCCATCAGTGAATGGCTCTCTCTCTGATCATGTGGTTTAGATTCCCCATCAGTGAATGACTCTCCCTGATCATGTGGTTTAGATTCCCCATCAGTGAATGGCTCTCTCTCTGATCATGTGGTTTAGATTCCCCATCAGTGAATGACTCTCTCTGATCATGTGGTTTTGATTCCCCATCAGTGAATGACTCTCTCTGATCATGTGGTTTTGATTCCCCATCAGTGAATGACTCTCTCTGATCATGTAGTTTAGATTCCCCATCAGTGAATGACTCTCTGATCATGTAGTTTAGATTCCCCATCAGTGAATGACTCTCTCTCTGATCATGTGGTTTAGATTCCCCATCAGTGAATGACTCTCTCTCTGATCATGTGGTTTTGATTCCCCATCAGTGAATGACTCTCTCTCTGACCATGTGGTTTAGATTCCCCATCAGTGAATGGCTCTCTCTCTGACCATGTGGTTTAGATTCCCCATCAGTGAATGGCTCTCTCTCTGACCATGTGGTTTAGATTCCCCATCAGTGAATGGCTCTCTCTCTGACCATGTGGTTTAGATTCCCCATCAGTGAATGGCTCTCTCTCTGACCATGTGGTTTAGATTCCCCATCAGTGAATGACTCTCTCTGATCATGTGATTGTGATGTACATTTTTGCTGTGTGAAATGGACTATCTTCTCTAGGTCAAGGGTCACTAATGACACAAACCATTACAGCATCTCTAAACTGTAAAATGTATAAGAGCTGAAATGTAATGTAGATGTGATGTTAATGTAATGTATAGCGGGATAAGAAAGGCTGGTCCATCTGTCTGTTTCTACTGAAGTTGTCATCTTCTGCATTTATGGAGGATGTGATCACGACTGCATAAACACTTCTGACATTAATGGGGTCAAATTATTGTGGTCCAATCTGCTATCTCTCTCAGGTATCCCTGGTCTTTTTGAAATCGTTGTGGTCCAATCTACTATCTCTCTCAGGGAAACCTGGTCTATTTGAAATCGTTGTGGTCCAATCTGCTATCTCTCTCAGGGATCCCTGGTCTATTTGAAATCATTGTGGTCCAATCTGCTATCTCTCTCAGGGATCCCTGGTCTACTTGAAATCGTTGTGGTCCAATCTGCTATCTCTCTCAGGGATCCCTGGTCTATTTGAAATCGTTGTGGTCCAATCTGCTATCTCTCTCAGGGAAACCTGGTCTATTTGAAATTGTTGTGGTCCAACCTGCTATCTCTCTCATGGATCCCTGGTCTATTTGAAATCATTGTGGTCCAATCTGCTATCTCTCTCAGGGAAACCTGGTCTATTTGAAATCGTTGTGGTCCAATCTGCTATCTCTCTCAGGGATCCCTGGTCTATTTGAAATCGTTGTGATCCAATCTGCTATCTCTCTCAGGGATCCCTGGTCTATTTGAAATCGTTGTGGTCCAATCTGCTATCTCTCTCAGGGAAACCTGGTCTATTTGAAATCGTTGTGGTCCAATCTGCTATCTCTCTCAGGGAAACCGGGTCTATTTGAAATCGTTGTGGTCCAATCTGCTATCTCTCTCAGGGAAACCTGGTCTATTTGAAATCGTTGTGGTCCAACCTGCTATCTCTCTCAGGGATCCCTGGTCTATTTGAAATCGTTGTGGTCTAATCTGCTATTTCTCTCAGGGTTCCCGATTCTTTTTAAAACCAAATTGGTCAAATCTGCTATCTCTCTCAGGGATCCCAGATCTATTTGCTTAATCAATCTTCTGAAAGATTAGAAAACTCATTTGTTTGGTTTACAGAGAAAATAATATGTGCCTGTTATGAAACTGTACATTTGAATTTCAAATCCTTTTGATGATTCATCTCTAGCTGCTAGGCTTTCACTCAGTCTTTTTCCTCTGGTGTGAACACACATACAGTCCAAAGCCCACAGCCAGACACACAGATGTCTCCATCTACCCATCAGTTCTATGCTGTAGCCAATACCATGAAGTGTGTTTTTGAGTGACAGGCCCAGCAGGAAGTTTACACTTTAGAGACAGGAAACATCATGTGTGCTATAGCTAAAACTAGAGGGGCAATATGGTATGTCATAACCTGCTATGATGTCACAATTAGTCTATTTAGAGGTGATTCAGATGCGAATGTGGGTTACTCTTTACACAACACTGGCAGCACAAACACTTACGCTGGCCGTTGAACCTCCCCCTCATTTTAATTTTAGCTGGAGAACTCTGTCAAACTGTATTAGGATCGAGTCTCATTGTCTCTCCATGTAGTAGTCTCAGTGTCTCATGATGTCTCTCCATGTAGTAGTCTCAGTGTCTCATGATGTCTCTCCATGTAGTAGTCTCAGTGTCTCATGATGTCTCTCCATGTAGTAGTCTCAGTGTCTCATGTCTCTCCATGTAGTAGTCTCAGTGTCTCATGTCTCTCCATGTAGCAGTCTCAGTGTCTCATGATGTCTCTCCATGTAGTAGTCCCAGTGTCTCATGATGTCTCTCCGTGTAGTAGTCTCAGTGTCTCATGATGTCTCTCCATGTAGTAGTCTCAGTGTCTCATCATGTCTCTCCATGTAGTAGTCTCAGTGTCTCATGATGTCTCTCCATGTAGTAGTCTCAGTGTCTCATGATGTCTCTCCATGTAGTAGTCTCAGTGTCTCATCATGTCTCTCCATGTAGTAGTCTCAGTGTCTCCCTATGTAGTAGTCTCAGTGTCTCATGTCTCTCCATGTAGCAGTCTCAGTGTCTCATGATGTCTCTCCATGTAGTAGTCTCAGTGTCTCATGATGTCTCTCCATGTAGTAGTCTCAGTGTCTCATGATGTCTCTCCATGTAGTAGTCTCAGTGTCTCATGATGTCTCTCCATGTAGCAGTCTCAGTGTCTCATGTCTCTCCATGTAGCAGTCTCAGTGTCTCATGATGTCTCTCCATGTAGTAGTCTCAGTGTCTCATGATGTCTCTCCATGTAGTAGTCTCAGTGTCTCATGTCTCTCCATGTAGCAGTCTCAGTGTCTCATGATGTCTCTCCATGTAGTAGTCTCAGTGTCTCATGATGTCTCTCCATGTAGTAGTCTCAGTGTCTCATGTCTCTCCATGTAGCAGTCTAAGTGTCTCATGATGTCTCTCCATGTAATAGTCTCAGTGTCTCATGATGTCTCTCCATGTAGTAGTCTCAGTGTCTCATGATGTCTCTCCATGTAGAAGTCTCAGTGTGTCATGATGTCTCTCCATGTAGTAGTCTCAGTGTCTCATGATGTCTCTCCATGTAGCAGTCTCAGTGTCTCATGATGTCTTTCCATGTAGTAGTCTCAGGGTCTCATGATGTCTCTCCATGTAGTAGTCTCAGTGTCTCATGATGTCTCTCCATGTAGCAGTCTCAGTGTCTCATCATGTCTCTCCATGTAGTTGTCTCAGTGTCTCATCAGAGACTGGAGGGTCTCCATCACAACAGCTATCTGACCATCATTACCACCATCTGCACCTCACACACACTCGATCTCCCCAATATGTGTGTGTGGTGTATGTTGTGTGTGTGTGCTGTATGTTGTGTGTGTGTGGTGTATGTTGTGTGTGTGTGGTGTATGTTGTGTGTATGTGGTGTATGTTGTGTGTGTGTGTGGTGTATGTTGTGTGTGTGTGTGTGTGTGTGTGTATGGTGTATGTCGTGTGTGTGTGGTGTATTTGTTTGTGTGTGGTGTGTGTGTGTGGTGTATGTTTTGTGTGTGTGTGTGTGTGTGTGTGTGTGTGGTGTATGTCGTGTGTGTGTGTGTGTGTGTGTGGTGTATGTCGTGTGTGTGTGTGGTGTATTTGTGTGTGGTGTATGTTGTGTGTGTGTGGTGTATGTTGTGTGTGTGTGTGTGGTGTATGTTGTGTGTGGTGAATGTTGTGTGTGTGTGTGTGGTGCGTGTGGTGTGTGTGTTGTGTCAAATCAAATGCTATTGGTCACATACACATGGTTAGCAGATGTTATTGTGTGTGTGTGTGTGTGTGTGTGTGTGTGTGTGTGTGTGTGTGTGTCTGAGCAGCTATGCTTTTGTCGGGCCGTGTGCTTCTGGGTTGAGCCACATTATTCCAGGCCACTTGACCAGCACTGAATGACATACTAGTAAACACACACACACACACACACACACACACAGACACACACAGACAGACAGACAGACACTCCCAGTCCCCTCCCAAGCCCACTGCCAGAGCAGACCTCCAATGTTACAGACCTAGCCAGTCAGTCTACAGACCTCCAACGTTACAGACCTAGCCAGTCAGTCTACAGACCTCTAACGTTACAGACCTAGCCAGTCAGTCTACAGACCTCCAACGTTACAGACCTAGCCAGTCAGTCTACAGACCTTCAATGTTACAGACCTAGCCAGTCAGTCTACAGACCTCCAACGTTACAGACCTAGCCAATCAGTCTACAGACCTCCAACATTACAGACCTAGCCAGTCAGTCTACAGACTTCCAACGTTACAGACCTAGCCAGTCAGTCTACAGACCTCCAACATTACAGACCTAGCCAGTCAGTCTACAGACCTCCAACGTTACAGACCTAGCCAGTCAGTATACAGACCTCCAACGTTACAGACCTAGGTTGCATCCCAAATGTCACCCTATTGAGTGGTGTCAAATCAAATGTTATTGGTCACCCTGTTCACAGTCTGCCTTAAAGACCTCCAACACTCCAGACTAGCCGGTCTGCCTACACACCTCCTCCAATGTTACAGACCCAGACAGTCTGCCTCCAGACCTCCAATGTTACAGACCCAGACAGTCTGCCTCCAGACCTCCAATGTTACAGACCCAGACAGTCTGCCTCCAGACCTCCAATGTTACAGACCCAGACAGTCTGCCTCCAGACCTCCAATGTTACAGACCTAGACAGTCTGCCTCCAGACCTCTTTCAATTTTACAGACCTGGTTGTTCTACTTAAAGACCTCCTAGCTACAGACCAATCAGTCTGCCTACCTCCAACCCTTTAAAAACCATCAAAGCTAAGCTAATGGTTCTCCTTCTCTTCATTTCCAGTCCATACAACATTAAGAGAATATACCAGCTGTATTTAATATAGAAGACATTATACCAGTTGTATTTGATAGGGGAGACAGCATCCCAGTTGTCATTTGGTTGTAATCTCAGAGGTAGCTTTGAACAGCCTGCCACTCAACTCTAGAGCACCAATACAAAGGAAAAGACAGACACTTGTTCCAAAGAAGCAGATGCTTATTCCTACAATTAATATATTCATAAATCCATCTATATTTAAAATGGGGATTTGACTTGAGCATATTGCACATACTAAGATCTGACATCCCCATTCTTGAAATGCATGAGATGCTACAATCTGGAACACATCAATAAAATAAAAGCAGTCAAATCAAATCAAATGTTATTTGTCACATGCGCCGAATACAACCTTACAGTGAAATGCTTACTTACAAGCCCTTAACCAACTATGCAGTTTAAGAAAAATACCCCCAAAAATAAGAAATAAAAGTAACAAATAATAATTAAAGAGCAGCAGTAAAATAACAATAGCGAGGCTAAATACAGGGTATTACGGTACAGAGTCAATGTGGAGACTATATACAGGGTATTACGGTACAGAGTCAATGTGTAGGCTATATACAGGGTATTACGGTACAGAGTCAATGTGTAGGCTATATACAGGGGGTCCCGGTACAGAGTCAATGTGGAGGCTATATACAGGGTGTACCGTTACAGAGTCAATGTGTAGGCTATATACAGGGGGTACCGGTACAGAGTCAATGTGTAGGCTATATACAGGGGGTCCCGGTACAGAGTCTATGTGTAGGCTACATACAGGGTGTACCGTTACAGAGTCAATGTGTAGGCTATATACAGGGGGTCCCGGTACAGAGTCTATGTGTAGGCTATATACAGGGTGTACCGTTACAGAGTCAAAGGATCTGAGGACCCGTGCCAAATCTTTTCTGTCTCCTGAGGCAGGAATAGGTTTTGTCGTGCCCTCTTTACGACTGTCTTGGTATGCTTGGACCATGCTAGTTTGTTGGTTACGTGGACGCCAAGGAACTTGAAGCTCTCAACCTTCTCCACTACAGCCCTGTCAATGAGAATGGGGGCGTCAGCCCATCAGGAAGTCCAGGATCCAGTTGCAGAGGGAGGTGTTTAGTCCCAGGGTTCTTAGCTTAGTGGTGAGCTTTGAGGGCACTATGGCGTTGAAAGCTGAGCTGTAGTCACTGAATAGCATTCTCACATAGGTGTTCCTTTTGTCCAGGTGGGAAAGGGCAGTTTGGAGTGCAATAGAGATTTCATCATATGTGGATCTGTTGGGGCAGTATGCAAATTGGAGTGGGTCTTGTGTTTCTTGGATAATGGTGTTGATATGAGCAATGACCAGCCTTTCAAAGCACTTTATGGCTACAAGTGTGACTGCTACGGGTCAATAGTCATTTAGGCAGTGTCGTGTCTTTGGCTATGCCGGATTAAGTGATATGACATGCTATTCTATAAAATAATTTATCTGTAATTAATATTACCTGATTGACCTAATCATGTAAATGTAATTAACTAGAGAGTCGGGCACCACGAAATAAAATGTATAGAGCTGTTATCTTCCGAATAAACTCTTCTAGACCTAGTAATATTTGACATCAATAGCAGTCAATATTAATCGCCATCTTAATTCAGTCTCATCTGAAAGTTGTAAATTCTTGGTTATCTGCACGTACCCTGGCTAACAATTTGAATCAACAATGCAAAATTGGGCTTAATTATTTATTTTCTAAATACCTAACTAATCACACAGAATTACACATACACATAATTAAATTACAAATTACGTCATAAAGGAAAACGTCCCTAGTGGGCGGAACAGATATGACAGCTTGTTACACAAAAGAAAAGGGGCTGGGTTTGAGTGAAAGAGTGGGAAGACTGAAGAACAAAGGGAAGAAGCTGTGCTATCGTAAATACAGTATCTTATGCATTCTATATTACCGCCCATTTGGAAAAGGAAAATGCAATAAATATTTACTCTGAGCTGGTAGTTTGGTGGTAGATGGAAGGCCGTGTTGCCCAACCGAGTCCTTTGAAGAATGTCTCTGGTTGTCAATTGGATACGTTGTAGTAACGTCATTGGTTGATAGACGGGACACTCTGTCTGTTCCTCGTTTGCATCTGCTGTTGCTAACTCAACGGCTAGGAGGTATCACTTCTGTAGTGAATAAGAGTTCAAAGTTCATACCATTCGCAACCAAAGCTCACGCTGATGTTGGCTTCGTTCTGTAGTTATTATCTCAACCATGCTGACATAGGACCGTCGTCCTCACGTCCTCGGAACAGGAGGTTATATTGTCGTCAAGGGCTTATATAGGAAGGGAGAGGAGGGCGTGTTTGAAAAGTTTTATAGCCCATGTCCCTTCACAGGGATGGGCCACTGATTGAGCAATCTTATGAAAACTCACATTTTAGAAGCTAAAATCACATTTCATCCCATCACGAATCCTTTCATATTCAAACATTTAAATTGAACAACAATTCCATGTGAATCCGATAACTCCGATGTGTAGACTTTCCACTGTAGAGTTTATGTCATCCTGTCATTGATGAGAATGTCTCAGATGACAACCGAACTGACATCATATTCATTAAGTACCACCGCATATGTTCCATTGGTCGTATTACCAGAATATAGTTCATTTCCCCCCGGACCTTCTGATGTTCCCAGAATCTCTATGTTAACCAAGGGTTTTTGCAAATGTAACATCAGTAGGTTAGAGAGAGGAAAAGGGGGGGAAGAGGTATTTATGACTGTCATAAACCTACCCCCCAGGCCAACGTCATGACAGAAGGTTACCTTAGTGTTCTTGGGCACAGGGACTATGGTGGTCTGCTAGAAACATGTTGGTGTTACAGACTCAGACAAGGAGAGGTTGAAAATGTAAGTGAAGACACTTGCCAGTTGGTCAGCGCATGCTCGGAGTACACGTCCTGGTAATCCGTCTGGCCCTGCGGCCTTGTGAATGTTGACCTGTTTAAAGGTCTTACTCATATCGGTTGCGGAGAGCGTGATCACACAGTCTTCCGGAACAGCCAATGCTCTCATGCATGTTTCAGTGTTACTTGCCTCGAAGCGAACATACAAGACATTTAGCTCGTCTGGTAGGCTTGCGTCACTGGGCAGCTCTCAGCTGTACTTCCCTTTGTAGTCTGTAATAGTTTGCAAACCCTGCCACATCCGACGAGCATCGGAGCCGATGTAGTACGATTCAATCTCAGTCCTGTATTGATGCTTTGTCTGTTTGATGATTCATTGGAGGGCATAGCAGGATTTCTTATAAGCTTCCGGGTTAGAGTCCCGCTCCTTGAAAGCGGAAGCTCTACCCTTTAGCTCTAGGCGGATGTTACCTGTAATTCATGGCTTCTGGTTGGGGTATGTACGTACGGTCACTGTGGGGACGACGTCATTGATGCACTTATTGATGAAGCCAGTGACTGATGTGGTGTACTCCTCAATGACATCGGAACATATTCCAGTCTGTGCTAGCAAAACAGTCCTGTAGCTTAGTATCATTTTATTGACCAAGTCACTGGTGCTTCCTGCTTTCATTTTTGCTTGTAAGCAGGAATCAGGAGGATAGAATTATGGTCAGATTTGCCAAATGAAGGGCGAGGGAGAGCTTTGTACGCATCTCTGTGTGTGGAGTAAAGGTGGTCTAGAGTTTTTTTCCATCTGGTTGCAAGCCTGAACTAAGTAGAGAACATAAGTCTCTATGAGAGGAGAGGTGAGGAGAGGATGGGAGATGAGAGGGTGGGGGAGGAGAGGGGAGTAGAGTAGCGGGGAGGAAAGACAGTTTTAATGAAAAATAAACAGCAATTGTCAATCCTCAGTGATCTCATTGAGATCGGAAATCTCTGTTACAACACAGACCTGTCCCAAGGTGGTTTGAAGGTACGGTGAGTTTGGTTTAGACCTGTCCCCAGGTGGTTTGAAGGTACGGTGAGTTTGGTTTAGACCTGTCCCAAGGTGGTTTGAAGGTACAGTGAGTTTGGTTTAGACCTGTCCCCAGGTGGTTTGAAGGTACGGTGAGTTTGGTTTAGACCTGTCCCAAGGTGGTTTGAAGGTACGGTGAGTTTGGTTTAGACCTGTCCCCAGGTGGTTTGAAGGTACGGTGAGTTTGGTTTAGACCTGTCCCCAGGTGGTTTGAAGGTACGGTGAGTTTGGTTTAGACCTGTCCCCAGGTGGTTTGAAGGTACCTTGTGTTTGGTTTAGACCTGTCCCAAGGTGGTTTGAAGGTACCTTGTGTTTGGTTTAGACCTGTCCCAAGGTGGTTTGAAGGTACGGTGAGTTTGGTTTAGACCTGTCCCCAGGTGGTTTGAAGGTACGGTGAGTTTGGTTTAGACCTGTCCCCAGGTGGTTTGAAGGTAGAGTGAGTTTGGTTTAGTACACCTACGATCATTTTCTCAGAGTCTGACAGAGTAAAGTGTTCCTCATACACACACAGCAGGGGGCAACAGCAACATGGCTAGGATGCAAAACACATGTCACAGATGAAACAGACTGACTCACATGACGAGATCTAGGTACGCTACACACACACAATGTATATACAGTGCCTTGCGAAAGTTTTGCCACATTTCAGGCTTCAAACATAAAGATATAAAACTGTATTTTTTTGTGAAAAATCAACAACAAGTGGGACACAATCATGAAGTGGAACGACATTTATTGGATATTTCAAACTTTTTTAACAAATCAAAAACTGAAAAATTGGGCGTGCAAAATTATTCAGCCCCCTTAAGTTGATACTTTGTAGCGCCACCTTTTGCTGCGATTACAGCTGTAAGTCGCTTGGGGTATGTCTCTATCAGTTTTGCACATCGAGAGACTGAAATTTTTTCCCATTCCTCCTTGCAAAACAGCTCGAGCTCAGTGAGGTTGGATGGAGAGCATTTGTGAACAGCAGTTTTCAGTTCTTTCCACAGATTCTCGATTGGATTCAGGTCTGGACTTTGACTTGGCCATTCTAACACCTGGATATGTTTATTTTTGAACCATTCCATTGTAGATTTTGCTTTATGTTTTGGATCATTGTCTTGTTGGAAGACAAACATCCGTCCCAGTCTCAGGTCTTTTGCAGACTCCATCAGGTTTTCTTCCAGAATGGTCCTGTATTTGGCTCCATCCATCTTCCCATCAATTTTAACCATCTTCCTTGTCCCTGCTGAAGAAAAGCAGGCCCAAACCATGATGCTGCCACCACCATGTTTGACAGTGGGGATGGTGTGTTCAGGGTGATGAGCTGTGTTGCTTTTACGCCAAACATAACGTTTTGCATTGTTGCCAAAAAGTTCAATTTTGGTTTCATCTGACCAGAGCACCTTCTTCCACATGTTTGGTGTGTCTCCCAGTTGGCTTGTGGCAAACTTTAAACAACACTTCTTATGGATATCTTTAAGAAATGGCTTTCTTCTTGCCACTCTTCCATAAAGGCCAGATTTGTGCAATATACGACTGATTGTTGTCCTATGGACAGAGTCTCCCACCTCAGCTGTAGATCTCTGCAGTTCATCCAGAGTGATCATGGGCCTCTTGGCTGCATCTCTGATCAGTCTTCTCCTTGTATGAGCTGAAAGTTTAGAGGGACGGCCAGGTCTTGGTAGATTTGCAGTGGTCTGATACTCCTTCCATTTCAATATTATCGTTTGCACAGTGCTCCTTGGGATGTTTAAAGCTTGGGAAATCTTTTTGTATCCAAATCCGGCTTTAAACATCTTCACAACAGTATCTCGGACCTGCCTGGTGTGTTCCTTGTTCTTCATGATGCTCTCTGCGCTTTTAACGGACCTCTGAGACTATCACAGTGCAGGTGCATTTATACGGAGACTTGATTACACACAGGTGGATTGTATTTATCATCATTCGTTATTTAGGTCAACATTGGATCATTCAGAGATCCTCACTGAACTTCTGGAGAGTTTGCTGCACTGAAAGTAAAGGGGCTGAATAATTTTGCAGTTTTTGATTTGTTAAAAAAGTTTGAAATATCCAATAAATGTCGTTCCACTTCATGATTGTGTCCCACTTGTTGTTGATTCTTCACAAAAAAATACAGTTTTATATCTTTATGTTTGAAGCCTGAAATGTGGCAAAAGGTCGCAAAGTTCAAGGGGGCCGAATACTTTCGCAAGACACTGTATATTCTGCCTCAGTCGATTCAATACGGCAAGTTAAATTACTAAAGCAGAGTGGTAACTGAAGGCTCCTGACTGGCAACAACAGGGGCTCACACATGCACACACTAGGACAGGGAGACCATTAGTGGTGCATGGAAATAGCAGGATGTAATCCAGGGGATTTTACTACTTTTAGGGTCCCAGGCAGACAGGAAAAAACACATTTTTCCATTAATATTTTTTCAGGAATTCCTCCCTCACTGCCTGTAGCTGCCTGTCTGTCTGTCTGTCTGACTGCCTGTCTGCCTGTCTGTCTGTCTGTCTGCCTGCCTGCGCAATGGCCGTGCGGAATAGGCAAGATGCAATAGATGGTATAAAACACAGTATAAACATATGAGATGAGTAATGTAGGATCCCTATACCAGTCTGCTGTTCCCACATGCTTCAAGAGGGCCACCATTGTTCCTGTTCCCAAGAAAGCTAAGGTAACTGAGCTAAATGACTACCGCCCCGTAGCACTCACATCCGTCATCATGAAGTGCTTTGAGAGACT
This sequence comes from Oncorhynchus clarkii lewisi, assembly GCF_045791955.1. Classification (NCBI taxonomy): domain Eukaryota; kingdom Metazoa; phylum Chordata; class Actinopteri; order Salmoniformes; family Salmonidae; genus Oncorhynchus; species Oncorhynchus clarkii. Next base: position 30,736,243 of record NC_092160.1, on the reverse strand, counting down.
AGTCAAGGACCATATCACCTCCACCCTACCTGACACCCTAGACCCACTCCAATTTGCTTACCGCCCAAATAGGTCCACAGACGATGCAATCTCAACCACACTGCACACTGCCCTAACCCATCTGGACAAGAGGAATACCTATGTGAGAATGCTGTTCATCGACTACAGCTCGGCATTCAACACCATAGTACCCTCCAAGCTCGTCATCAAGCTCGAGACCCTGGGTCTCGACCCCGCCCTGTGCAACTGGGTACTGGACTTCCTGACGGGCCGCCCCCAGGTGGTGAGGGTAGGCAACAACATCTCCTCCCCGCTGATCCTCAACACTGGGGCCCCACAAGGTTGCGTTCTGAGCCCTCTCCTGTACTCCCTGTTCACCCACGACTGCGTGGCCACGCACGCCTCCAACTCAATCATCAAGTTTGCGGACGACACAACAGTGGTAGGCTTGATTACCAACAACGATGAGACGGCCTACAGGGAGGAGGTGAGGGCCCTCGGAGTGTGGTGTCAGGAAAACAACCTCACACTCAACGTCAACAAAACTAAGGAGATGATTGTGGACTTCAGGAAACAGCAGAGGGAACACCCCCCTATCCACATCGATGGAACAGTAGTGGAGAGGGTAGCAAGTTTTAAGTTCCTCGGCATACACATCACAGACAAACTGAATTGGTCCACTCACACAGACAGCATCGTGAAGAAGGCGCAGCAGCGCCTCTTCAACCTCAGGAGGCTGAAGAAATTCGGCTTGTCACCAAAAGCACTCACAAACTTCTACAGATGCACAATCGAGAGCATCCTGGCGGGCTGTATCACCGCCTGGTATGGCAACTGCACCGCCCTCAACCGTAAGGCTCTCCAGAGGGTAGTCTCTCTATGTTAGTGATGGCTGTTTAACAGTCTGATGGCCTTGAGATAGAAGCTTTTTTTCAGTCTCTCTGTCCCAGCTTTGATGCAACTGTACTGACCTCGCCTTCTGGATGATAGCGGGGTGAACAGGCAGTGGCTCGGGTGGTTGTTGTCCTTGATGATCTTTTTGCCTTCCTGTGACATCGGGTACCCTAGGTGTCCTGGAGGGCAGGTAGTTTGCCCCCAGTGATGCGTTGTGTAGACAGTTGCCGTTCCAGGCGGTGATACAGCCCGTACCAGGCGTTGAAAGACCCCGACAGGATGCTCTGGATTGTGCATCTGTAGACGTTTGTGAGGGTTTTAGGTAACAAGCCACATTTCTTCAGCCTCCTGAGGTTGAAGAGGTGCTGTTGCGCCTTCTTCACCACGCTGTCTGTGTGGGTGGACCATTTCAGTTTGTTCGTCATGTGTACACCGAGGAACTTAAAACTTTCCACCTTCTCCACTACTGTCCCGTCGATGTGGATAGGGGGGTGCTCCCTCTGCTGTTTCCTGAAGTCCATGATCATTGTTTGAATTCCACGACTCCTTTGTTTTGTTGAGTGTGAGGTTATTTTCTTGACACCACACTCCGATGGCCCTCACCTCCTCCCGGTAGGCTGTCTCGTCATTG